>NW_027413148.1:300000-556480 GCF_048544455.1 Silene latifolia | reverse complement strand
GAGTAGGCCTTAATCCATGGGTCAAAGGATACTAGCATGACACATCCTAGGGTGTTTTACAAGTATTCTAACAAGCAAAGTCTTAAGAAGAAAAAGCATCTACTAGGGCCTATATACACTTGTCAAGCTTCCCAAATAGACGGTTTCACAAAATTTTTCTAACATGCAAACTACATGCCATGATGCAACTAACATTTATACATCCTAATGCATATGCTTCTACCAACTAATATGCCAAATAATACAAATGCAATCCTAAATTCACATTGTTTTTACCGCATCAATCAAAATAAAGCAACATAGTCATTAACATAAAGAGGAAAAAGGAGATTGGAAAGATCATACCATGCGGTCTTCAATATCCTCATGTCTCGGATGTGGCATAATCGATAAATGTGAACAAGGATGAGCAAACCCAATACAAACAATATATATTCACAAAACTACACTATAAAGGAAATGAACTTGTTTTTGGATTTTTGAAATTTTTTGAAATTTTTATGGTTTTCATGATTAATGAAATAAAAAGACATGTTTTTGTATTTTTCAAAAATTTTCAAATTTTATGTGTTTTTGGAATATAGATTCCCATCCCCCACTTTATTTTGGACATTGTCCTCAATGTACATGTAGGAGTAGGAATAAAAAGGAAATACATGTTTTTTTGGGATTTTTTGTTTTTTTTTTTTGAAATAAAGTACAAATGCAATGATATGATATGAATGAATGCATGCTCTAACTAAATGCAATTCTATATGACATATATAACAAATGAATGCAATCTAAACTATATTATATGATGGATGTTTTCTAGTAAACTATGGTCAGTTATGATCAAACCTCCCCAAACCGATTTAAACACTATTTCTAGTGTAGAAAAGAATAGGATTGGTCATTAGTGGCTATGAGTTCTAATCTATATGCAATTATTTTATATGAATCATATGGAATATAATACAATGCAAATTATACTATATGAGCTAGCTAATGCAAATGCAATGTGAAATATAATACAAATGCGAGTGAAGGCTAAACTAAATGCAATGCATTATATAAAAGAGAGGGAGAGAAGAGTATCATACAAATGGAGGTGGTGAGGTAAGCATCACTCACTCGTCATCATCATCTTGGTGGTAGCCATACCTACTAGAACTTCCTCCTTGGTCATACCCTCCTCCTTGACCAGAGTATCCTCCACATTGACCATCAAAGTTCCCGGCTTGGTTCCCTTGATTAGGGAACAAAAGATGTGGTTGAGCCCAAGATGGTCGAGGGCCATTAGGGTCGATATACCCTTGTTGTGCCATTTGGTAGTACTGAGGATAAAGGGCCATGTAGTTATCGACCCGCCCATCGTGTACTTCGAGATTAACCTTCTTCATAAGGTTCATCAAGTCATGCATATCCGGAGCATTGGGGATTTGTGGTGCAAATGGCGTATGAGGAGTAGGGTAAGGTGGGATAGGCACATAGGATGGTGGGGGAATGGGCCTTGCCGGTATCCCACGAGGTTGTGGAGGTTGGCGGGGTACTTCTTCTCCTTGAGGGGGGTTGGCGAGGATTTGGATGTCGAGAAGGTAGCTCGGCCTAGGCGAATAAGGGTTCAACCTTGGGTCGGTACCGGGTATATTCCACCCCGAAAGAACAATAGAGGAACACTCTTTTCTGAACCATTCTACACTCCCATTTAGAGTGTAGGCACACCACCGGTGGTGGTTGAAGACGGCGTCCTCATCAATCAAAGTACTACCCTCAAGAGGTGTATAATTCCCATGGGTGTTGAACCCTGGACAAAGGTAGTTTGCCAAGATAGTAATTAGACCTCCCATCACGAAGGTCTTAAGTTGGGAGTTCCCTTGAGAGAAATCATAGAATCTCGTAAGCATCTCAAGGGGGGTATTGAAGTTGTACCTCCTTGTCCCCCGGACATTTAGATAGGACTCAAGAAATGTCAAATCGAGGAGAGTGCACCTATCTTGCTCATATCTCCCATTAATGGTGCCGGCTACGAAACGTTCGGTGATGCGAATCACCGGGTGTTGAATAGCAAAGGTGTAGCATTGTTTTTGGTGAATGAAATCCCTCCCAGAAATAGCCTTCCATATTAGGTCCACATCAAAGTCGGAGGGTTTGTTGATGTTGTTTGTTGGTACAATAAGACCAAAAATTTGAGCAAATTGGTCAAGTGATAGGCTATGGTCAAGGTTGCACAACCGAAACTCCATACCGACATTGACCCTTGTGTTCGAAACAATACGAAGGCTACTCAAAAATTCCAAGGTAAGGTTAAGGTACGTCTCTTCATGGGCATGTAATAATTTCCCAATCCCCAGACCGTCAAAAAACATTTCGGTCTGGTACCTTATCCCTAGGATTTCTAACACCCTAGTATCAATAAACTGAGTCGGTTCGTAATGTTTACCTAGAAACTTGACGAACTTAGCGCGGTGTTCATAGGATGTGAAGACTACCTCCGGGAAGTACTCAAGTTGCTCCACCCCTCCTCTTATCACGGGATGAAAGTTTCTTAGTACCATCACTTGTTGAGGGGATGAAGAAGATGAGCCCTTGCGTTTCTTGGTAGCGGCTTCACCAAGCTTCTTGGCTTTTCCCTTGAGGTTCATCATTTTTGATTTGGGAAAGTTAGGGTTTGGTTGGTTTTTGTTGAGAAGGGAGTTTTTGAAGATGAAGATGAGTGGATTTTGTTTAGATAAGATGAGGAAATGAGGGATGGTGGGGGTATTTTTATAGAAAAGAGAGGTGGGACGAGCGGCTGAGGGTCGGGCTTGGGCGGATAATCCGAGGAAAACGCAGAAATCCGAGCGTCTTCATGCACGGGACGGGCGTCTTGCTGCATTTGGTCCGAGCGTCCTAGCAAAAATCCGCTCGGATTTCGTTCCAGGGATCCTGCTTCTTCTGGGAGGAACAAAAGATGAGCGTATTGTTTCTTGGACGAGCGGCTGAAATTGGACGAGCGTCTTCTTCAGAATCCGCTCGGATTCTAGTTCAGTCCCAAAATTTTCTTCAGGTATCCTACAGGACGAGCGTCAAACATAGAATACGGGCGTCTTTCTCTGGACGAGCGTCTTGGGCAGCAATCCGCTCAGATTTCGTGTCAGAACTAAACACCACCTGGAGGGAAGCTGAGGACGAGCGTCCAGGCCTCGGGACGAGCGTCTTCCGCTGCTCTTCAGACTTTTCTTTCTTTTCTTTTGCAAGATCGTACCTTTGCACCCTTTTGCTATTCCTCCTTATCTTTCTCTGAAATTTTTCTCAATAAGGATGTAAGAAAACTCTCTCTCACAACTCTCATGTAAGAAATTGTAAATAAAAATGCGAAAATGTACAATATTATACAAGGTAAAGGTCCTAGAAATATCTTACAAATGGTGGTTTGAGATAGAACTCCACCAAACTAGTTCAAGTTGTAGAAATTCTTGTCCATAGAGCTCAAGGCTCTTAAAAGAAGATCAAAAGCTTGTGAACAAGCTCCAAATAAGCATAAGTATGGTTTGCTTAACTTCAAGACGAAGCTTGGCCAAGGGAATTTGTCATTCATTCTTGTTTTCTTCCTCTTATTAGCACTTGAATATTCACGATGCTTCAAACCAATTACCCATGATTCTTGTTAGCGTAAGGTAGGAAGTATGGTTCATGGTTGTCCGGAGATTTCCACTCACCACCTTCTTCTTCGCCTTTGTTGATGATGATAGCATTTGTATTTATCAATCCTTCAAGAGTAGAAGGAGAATTCTCATAGCATTGATGACGGGGTATCTTTGGAGTTGATGTTGTGGGTGCCAAATTTCCACAAGTAGCTTCATGTGCAAGTTTCTTTTTGAGCTTTTCCATCAAATATCCTTTGTATGATGCTTTGACCTTTTGAAGAAGGTCCACCATATCATCTCCAACAATCATTGGTTCCATGGTGGGTGCTAAGTAATCTTCATGGGCAATAGGGAAGGGACATTCATCTTCATGATAAGATATTTCAAATATCTCAAGGATAGGCTCCTCAAGCAAGGTGATATCACAAGTCCATTCTTCTCCCCTATTCCAAAGGTCCTTGTAAGACATGTATTCTTCGTAGGCCTCTTTTATGGTCTTGTCATCATTACTATCTTCATATGAATCATAAATGGGCGCTTTATTCAATTCTTTCCCCAACATCTCAAAGTTCACATCAAAAGACATACCCTCATACTCACAAAGGCTAAGAGTATTTGGCTTACTCAACCTCATGTCTTCTTCATCAAATACCACACTTTCATACTCACAAGAGCTCAAGGAGGTCGGCTCTTCCCACTTTTCATTTTCCATGTCAAAGGTTACTACTTCAAATTCACATTCATGATCAATGTCCAAAGAATGGTGGGGGGTGATTGCTTGGGATTCTTTCATTTGGGCAATTTGAATCTCCAACTCCTCACCTTGAGTAACAATGCCTTGAAGAACATTGTCCCTCTTTTGGCTTTCCTCTATCATTTGTTTGAAGAAGTTTTGTTGATCTCCCATCATTTGGAGAATCATATTTTGAATGGGCTCATTTTCTTGTTGTGGGTGGGTGTGAAAATGGTTGTATTGTGGCAATTGAAAGTCATTATGAAGTGGGTATTGTGTGGGTGGTTGTTGTGAATGTTGGATGTGGTGATTTTGGTGGGAAAAATTGGGGTAGTAGTTAGGATTTTCATTGTATGAGTAGTAAGGTAGGTTTGTGTTGACTTGCTCCTCAAACTCCCCATACCCATAGTCATACTCAAAAGATCCACCACATACTCCATGTACCATGTCTTGGGTCGTCATCATAGACAAGATAAAGATACAACTACAAACATGGAAACTACAATAAAAAGGTAAAAACAAACCTTGAGGAACAAGTTCCTCAAGATTAAAGCACAAATAAAAATAGACAAACAAGTAAGAACTTAATCACATAACACCGTCCCCGGCAACGGTGCCATTTTGATGGGTGATGTCGTCGGGTCACATCCAATCAAACGCATTTATATTAATCAACAAACAACTAGTTAGTGGTAAGTCGAGGTCGATCCATGGGATGGTGTGCTTTGGGTTCTAAGTCTATCTATCTCAATTTATGCTAGTGTCACAATTGATTTGGATTTGTAGTTGTGTTCTAGACTAATAAAAGCAATAAAATAAAACAAGCAATAAAAGGAAGGATGTAAACAAATGATTAAAAGTGCTAGGATGTCATGGGGTCATAGGGGATTCATGGTGTTGATCATACAAACATGCATACAAAGTTGCAAGCAATTAATGTTGTGGAGGAACCGTTGGTTTATATCTTACGGTTCATAGGAAGAGTTGGATCCCGGAGCCGAATCGATTAGATTGTACAACACCTACAAGTCGACTTAATTTCCTCCTATTCAACTTCTATGCATGGTCTAACAAGACTCGAGTTGGTTTATATCTTACAAGTCTTGTTGAGTAGATAAGAGATGGGTAAAAATGCAAGGATTCATAGGCTTAGCATTTCATCAAACATAACATGTGCATAGGTTGACATCACAACAAGCAAGCAATTTAATTATGAAAACATATTAGATTAAGCATGAATCAATCCCATGTTGGTTTCCCCTAATTACCCATTAACCCTAGCTAAAGGAAACTACTCGCTCATTATCATAGAAAACATGTCATTAATGGTGTCAATCATTACAACAAGTATAAACATGATAAGAGCTTAAGGAAATAAACAATAAAGAGTAAAGGGTAAAGGAATTATACCAAACTTGAGATGATCCAAATAATAAAGCAAAGAATAAAGGAAGAGAACTTGATTGATTGATGAAGAGTTGTCAATTCTCCAATAATAACCCAATAATCTTCAATTACCCAATAATATTAAACTTGAACAATAATTAAGGAGAGATTAATGTGTAATTTTGTGGAAATATTGAGATTAATCTATTCAAATATACTCCTAATCTATTCTAAGAGGATTTTCTAATGTGGAAGTCCCCCTTTGATATCATCAAATGGGGTATTTATAGTAGTGCCTCATTAGGTTAACTAAGGCTAAATTAGTAATTAACAATTCTAAGTTCTAAGCAGGGAATCGCAAGTATTTCAGAAAGATGGGCATCTTTGCTGAAGACGCCATGGTCCGCTCGTCCAAGACCTAAGACGCTCGGATTGTTTCATGGAGGGACGAGCGGCTGAAGAGTCGGGACGCTTGGATTGCGGGCTTCTTGGACGAGCGTCTTACCTCCTTGGACGCTCAGATTCCTCTTCAGAATGCTTCCCTTCGCATCCTTCTTATTCTTGCAATGTTGGTCTTTAGTTCTTGCCCTTCCTTCAATACTCGTTCAACCAAGATCGTCAATGTCCTTCCAAATAGGCTCAAGAGACGGGAATTTTCCGCCTAATTGTCTCCTTTCCTATAAATCAAACACAAAGCAATAGGAAAGCAAAATAGGAAGCATTTGACGAGTAAAATAGCTATGAGTCGCTATAATAATATGCAAAATAGGTTCAAGTAGGGGACTAAATGTGCGCAAATATGAGTCACATCAGAGACATAGAAGACATATTATTAGTGCTTCTTGAGTACTAATGGATAGACTATCTGGCTATATAGTGACTTTCACTTAAATTCGATTTATAACCTTTCATCATACTCTAAGTATACGAATTATAAGAATGTCGATACATCTTATCTTAATGAATTAATCCTGCAGCGGAAGCAAGTGGATTCAATTTCTACATGTTCAATACCTTTGAACTTGTCTAGACTCTTATCATTATAAGAATATTCATTTAACGCTAATATCCTCTTAGAACTATCTTTATAGGTCTGGATACCTTAGAGATGTATTCTTCCTCTCCTAAGTCTTTCATCATTCGCAATGATCAATATGTCCCTTACATATAAGACTATTAACACCACATTACTCCCACTAAACTCCATGTATAAACAGAACTACTCAACAATTCGAGACATGTTTATCACATGATCAAAACATTCAATTCAACTCCTTAACTTCTACTTAAGATGTCTTCTTAAGTTTGTATTCTACCTTAGGATAGTCGCAATTTACAAAACTCATGCAAGATTATTTTAAAATACAACTATATCAAATCACATCCAAATACAATGAAGCGTTGTTGTTGCATGCAAAACCCTTTTGCCACCAACCAACCAAGCTAAATAAACATTCTCATGTTTATGCTTGCTTCGGATTTTTGTGGAGTTGAAACTAGATAAAGCATCTTAATAAGTTACAGGTTTGTTATTTTCAAAAATAACATGATTCCTGTCTACTTAGATTTCGAAAATATTTAGTGATTAGAAGGAACATCTTCCCATGTCTTATTCTCAGTTTGTGGCTCTTGAACATTTTCTCCCACTCTGTCTATAAGAAATAATCCTATTTTCTTTGATAGACAGCATCACGAGCCAGAAACCCTTTGTTCTCGTGATCATGTAGGAAGAGAGAGCACATGTTTATTATCGAAACAAGTTACAATTCAGGCACCATGCCTAATCATATCTCATATGAAATGTAGATGATTGCTTTAATTATGTTTTGTTTTAGTGGAATAAATAAATACTAGACAAATTGTGATAGAAACTACTTCCAACTTAATAATAAAGATTCAATCATATCTTAATGAAAGTTAACTTGTGATACCATATCACACTCCTTTTGGTGCATATGAAAGTCTTCACTTTATTGTTCCCAATTTTAACAAAGTACTAATACTTTGGTTTTATAATCTCTAGGTTTTGATACTTTTAAATATTCATTGAACTTATTCAAAGAATTTCTCTTCTTACCTCATTAAGTGGATACCAAGTATCTACCTAGTTCGTTGGTAGAAGAGATAAAGAAGTAATAACCTTCTCTGATTGAAATTGTATTCGACCATACACTTCAAGGTGTAAATAGGGCGAATATCTCGCTTTATTCATAATCCTTCTCTAGAAAGAAGTCATGAATTAATCTTGCTTTGAATAAAAGATTCGTACATACCAAGAGATTCCCAATCAAATGGTTTCGGACACTAGTCAAAGCTACTTCCTAAATGCAATTTTCAATCAAGAATTGAGAAATGATTGGGGTCACCAACTTGAGTCTTGTATAAATGACATTTATTAATAGTTTGAATATAATTACCTTGAATTGTATGGTCTCACCATAAACTTAATCGTGGTATATAAGGGTACAACGCTTGTTTTAATTGCACAATAGTGAAACCCTTTATGTTTTATTCTTATTTAGACTTAGTGTACATCATAACAATTATTGAGGTACAATTCTAAATACAAAACTAAAATGAATACACTATAACACTTATATGGATGAAATGGCAACTACCCTAGTTCCATTCATGTAAATTTCTGAATTTATTCTTGCTAGTCGTCGTAAGATTATTCAATGTTAGGATTCCAAGGATTTACAAAACCCTCGGATTGTGTTATGAACACATCCTCCTCTAAATATCCATTTAGAAAGGTGGTTTTGACATCCTTTTGCCATATTTTATAATCATGAAATGTGGCAATTTTTAACATGATTCACAGATTAGTATCAAATACTAATGACGTGATAATTTGCAAGAATGCAATGTCAATGTCATTGATATTCAAGAAGGAATATGTTGGAGTCACACAACCAACTTCTTTGATCTTTACTTGTTTGGGGTTTGTATCTAATTTAGTGTCTAACACTTTCTCTTTCGAGCCTAGTTCTATCCTTAACAATTAAGATAGATACTTACTTCTTATTGCTCCCACTCACTTCGAGAATTTATACATGATGAAGACTTATCTTCATATAAATTCCTAGTTAATCCTTCACAAGGGTTAACTTTATAGTGGTATTTGGTTAAAAAAATGTCTAACAAATCAATTTACCAAATTAACATTGTCATGTTCTTAACAACTTAAGTGCTTGATGACAAGTGTTTAGGTTGAGCAATAAGACTTTTAAACCATAGATGCATAGAAGATATTATCAAAACATATTTTGACTAATCATTACCTCTAGTCATATTTCTTCACAAGAAATTATACATAGGCATGTTAGGACTTTTAAGATGCTAATCTTATATGACATAGGATAACTTCTATCGAGTTCTATGGAATAGAACGATTCCTATGGAACTAGTCCATGCCCTATTTAAACGGTTCATTTAAGGATTTAGAAAGAGATTATACTTGTCATTAGTAATAGTGGTTTAGCGGAGACTCGTGCTACAATAGAATTTAATAGGAGAAATGATAAAGAACAACATAAAACAACGAAATAGTGGGAAAAGAAACATTCATCGTAAATATATGAAAAACATTTTAGCATGTTTTAGCATTTATATAATGACCTCCACCCAATTATATAAATGATTCCGGGATCCAAATCCATATTAACTCGGGCACGGGAAACCGAACCATCCCTCACTAATATGACTCGGTGGGTTAACTCTTTTACCGATTCTACAAGTAGAACTCTCGGTCGATGAAAATTACGTTAAGTTCATCTCTAGCCTCGGAACATAAGACTAGTCTTCATGTCCTGTTTAGACCAACCAAATTTTGCGTGGAATAATCTTGTTATTACCCCCACTTACGCGATGAAAAATGAAAGTACCACGGGAAACCGAATATACCCCAAATGACAAAGGGATTCATGGGTCCTACTATTTGCAAAGGCTAATCTCAATTTTAAATATGTGAAAGGTCTTGTGGATTTATTATCTATCACCTTTTATGTGAACTATATTAGTGAACTATGATAATTATAATCGACACGGTCGACAAGACGATATATATAAAAATGCATGTGTTGTTAATGGCGATTTGGCAATGCATGCAAACATATAAAGCAAGCAAATAAAGAAAAACAAATTTCATAGTATGGCCTTTCCAAAAATAGAAAATCTTATATTCTATTACATATTCGGAAACAAACTCCTTTGGTCCCTTGAATCTTCAATGACACGCCTCCCAAGGACAAACACCGTCTTCATCGGAACTCCTTTCCGAATGGCACCGTCTTTAGGAAACTCCGGAATTACAAATAATTTAATAATAAAATATACATTTAAATTCCTATTATACATTTGTAAAATAAAATCTAATACAAAATAAAATAAAAGTGATACGAGATCACATTAAATTACAACCGAATCAATATTCTTTTTCATTACGGGTAATATCGATTTAAAAACTAAGGCCATACTAAGATTAAATTACATAATTCCAAAATTATATAAATAAAATATGACATTCATCAATAAAATTTTAGCATTATAATATGTATCTAACATGCCAAATTATGTTCCAAATCGCCCTATTTAATTTATATCGTAAATATAGTCCGGTTTTATGGTAATTCGCGATTTTTAACTTCTTAAAATCACAAAAATAATACTAAAATCTAATTTTAGTCCAAGTTAATTATCCTAACATCTTAGGACTCAAAAATTAGTCATCACTCAATTTTTGACAATAATTCAACTTGTTTTATCATTTATGTTCATTTTTGACCTTAAAATCATAACCTTTTATGATATAAATCAAAATGAAATTATAATAATTTCAAAATTTGAATTTTAAATTTTTGAACATTCTGGAAAAATTCCATGACACTCATAATGTCAAAAATCAAGGTTTAAAATTTTTGAATTTATTTCGAGAAAATATAGTTGCATTTAATCGGTTTTATCAAATAAAACATCTAAAGCATATAAAAATTAATATAATCAATGTTCCAACTTTAGATCTGATTTGTGGAATAATAATTCAACCTAAAATAATTTTCTCATGCCTTGTAATTCATTTAAGCTATTTTTGCTAAAATAGTCACTATTTATGTCATTTTTACACTAAAAATTCATTAATCATGAAAAATTAATCAAGTTCATCTAAATTTTTACAACCAGTGAGTAAAATGTGCATGTGACAACATATTAAAATTTCATGGCCTGTTTCGAAGTTTAACTAATTTTAACTATTTTACCTCCATTTATGTCATTTTTATCTCATAAAAATCATAAATCATGCAATATTAATCACATTAATACGAAATTTTACATACAATAATTAAAATATTCATGTGAGGTCATATAAAAAATTCAACGTCAGAAACTTAGTCTAACTAATTTTAGAATTCTAAACACCATTTTATACATTAAAATATAATAAAATTACTAAAAATCATTAAAATGAGCCAAAAATTACCATAAATCATCAAAATGACCTAAATTCATTTTAGGACCAGAATATATGACATGAAAAAATTTTCGTGAGTTTATCTTCATAAATCACAAATTTTAGTTTTAATTAAGTTACAAATAACTCGGAAAAACGAACCGATTATGCATGCAACAACCATTTGTTCTGATACCACTTGAAAGGATTCAATAACCCCTTAATTAAACTCATTTAATTTTAGATCTAAATAACTCTTTTAATTAAATGTTGATCTTATGCATGCATAACAAATTATTAATAGAAAGGTAAAGAAAATGTTCCTTACAATATTCAAAACGGTGTTAAGAGACAAGTAAGAACACCTTTCTTACTTGTTCTTGAGCTCAAAATAAATGGATGATCCTCCTTGTCTCAATAGTGTGAGAACCTCCTCTTAATTGCACAAAGACTAACCTAAAATCTATACTAATATTAACTAGATATTTAAGTAGAAATATTCCCTAGTTTTTACTCTAATATTACATACATTACTACACTAGTAATGTGTAAGTACTACTACTCTTAGTAATATTAGGAGTGGTAATATATTGTGAGAGAGATAAGAGATCTTGTATGTGTACAAGTAAATCACAAAAATAAGAACAAATGTGCTCTTAAAGAGCCCTCAAAACCGGCAATCACATGCCCAAGCAAGGATTCTTTTGTTCTTGTTTTTACTTACTTGTAAGTATAGGTAGAGTGATGTAAGATAATGCAATGATTATGTTTTATGTAAGATAATCATCATCACATGCATTGAGTGTGGTAGTAGTAAAGAATAATCCTTATTATTCCTATACAAAACCGGCTACCCTAGACTCAATGGAGTCCATTTTGATTTTTGACATTTGTCCCACAAATGCTTATAAATCATGTAGTCAATTATCTTATATAATTAATTATTAATATGAATATTTAGCAATTAAATATCACTATTAATCAAATAATATACATTCAACATTTAAGTAGTATACTACCATTATATCATTATATAATGGGTCCCATAATTACTAGTTAGTTAAATTACAACTCCTTGTAAATATAAATAACTTATTACCTGTACCTCAAAATATTTATAAAACCTCAACTTAATGTAGTAAATTAGCATTTAATTCACTAAATCAAATCTTATTTAATCATATTACAATAAGATATAAAATTCAACTCAAATAAATAAGGGATTAATTAATCTGTATCAAATACAATTAATTAATTATCTATTTGGGTTTCATCCTTTAGGTGTGACCTTAAGGGATCAACTGACCACCACCGTCAAACGACAGTAATGTCAAACTCTAGTTAGCCAATCATTACCGATTAATGTTGATAAGTTGATTTATAAAAATGAATCATCCATTTATGTATTTTTATTATGAGTTTCAATAATGTGATCGCACTATTGTTGAGGACACATACTCCAACACAGTCAACCACGAGGTTGAGTAGGATAACCAAACAACAATAACTATAATGATAATACGTTAGCCTGCAACACAATCAACAATCCAAACCAGGACCGTCGTGGTCACACACACACACGACACATACACACACACACACACGACAAACACACGGCTTGACCGTGCCACACACACGGACCATACGGTGAATTCCAATCCGACACCACACGGTGTACTGCTCAGGTCCATGGCCCACTCCTCAGGCCACCATGCCTGTCCGACCATCATACGTACAGGACCACAACACTTACACATCCCCGTGCCTGAGCGACCATAACTGTACAGAACCACGACTCAATCCCGTGCCTGACCGGCCAAACAATCTCAACAACAATGCCAATCTCAATGCCAATCTTTCACAATCAATCAACAACAGAGAACAACCCAACAAGATAATAATATGATCATAAGACAACAATGATATCAATATGCTCAAGACAACAATTACGACGTTGTGCTCAAGACAACAATTGCAACAATAATTCATCTTCCAACAATTCTCCAATTACCAATATAGTAAAGTTGAGTAGTTAACCTACCTCTTACCAAATCTTCTCAATTAAGCAATTAATCAAAAAGCATCTTCAATAAATTCACCACCTAAACAATAATTGAATTATGTATAATTATGAACTAATCTTATTAATAAATTTAAGATGTAAACTACCCAAAACAAATTCCGCAAAACGCCACAACAATCCCTCAATCACACGGCCAAACCGACAGTGGTCGACCCGACGGTCAACAGCCATCACGACTCGGTCAACGGTCACGGTCAACGGCCATAATACGGGTCAAGGTCAAACATAAACAATTGATATTAGATGATTAGATATCTTACCACAATTAATTATCGCAAGGTGAAAAGCTCCGTCTTAAATTTGTCTCACAAAAGCTCTCCTCACAATTGTATTTGAGTTTTAGAAAAAGAAGAATTATAATTGTGAGGCATATGGTTGATATTTATATAAGTTGGTAGGAGAAGTAGGAAGGTTCTAGGAAAGTCCTTTTAATAATAAAATAATGAAAATATCTTAAAGCATAGGTAACACCCAAACCAAATACCACCTTCCTTCCTTGGTCCCACCGTGGCCCCACACGGCTCCTCCCACACGGTCCAACCCGTGGTCCCCACTCCGTCTTATTTGCTTATTTTATTTTACTTCTTTTCTTTTACGACTACAACTAATTATTTATTCCACTTAATATTTATTCATCTTATTATTTATTTACGACTACTCACATAAATATAAATATAAACTATTAAATAAAATACGGAGTATTACAATCATTGACAGCATTACTACCCTTAGTCTTAGTAGAATCTTCAAGTACCTTCCCATTCTTAGGGTCAAAGTATTCAGTTGACCCTTTGGATTAGCTTCAGTGTTCCCCGCAAACTGACCTTCAGGTCTCACAAACGGACTTACTTGTTGGGCTATTTGGGAAAGTTGAGTTTCTACCATTTTCTGTGAAGATTTGAGTTGAGAAATCGATGTAGAAAACTCTTCATTTTTTAGGAGCATTAAGACTAAGAATCTAATTAAGAAAGGATTGACCAAATTATGACAAAGGTTTTATAAAAAAATGATATGTTTGCTCATGGTAAGATGAAATTATTATTTTATTGCGTATATACTATTATTTTGAACATGATAATGAGCAATATGTAGGAATAGAACCACGAGTCGAAATTACCTATGAAATTAGAATGTAAGCCTTGAGCTTGACCGGTACTTTGACCATGTGGGGAACCATAGTGTGAAAACCATATAACCGATATTATGATATAATGATATAATAATAAAGTACAATAAAACCCGGAAAAGTGTCATGGTTAATTAGCGGTGAACTTCGGGACGAAGTTCTCTTTTAGGAGGAGTGAATGTAACAATTAGGAAGTGAAAGAGTGAAACCAAAGGCATAAGAGCGACAACGGGAGTCTGTAAAAGAGTGAACACGGTAAGGCTTGGGAAAAAGAGGATACTTGAGAGTGGTAGCAAGACAGAGAGAGAGAGAGAGAGAGAGAGAGAGAGAGAGAGAGAGAGAGAGAGAGAGAGAGAGACGAGAGAGAAAGGTGGGAACGAGAAAGTGAGGCGAACTTCGGGGATGATGTTCAATTTAAGGGGGGAAGTTTGTAAAACCCGTACTTTTTGGGACCCAAAGATGTACCTTGGATTGCGTGAGAGGACCATGGGACTAGATAAGATGTACTCGAGAGTGAAAGTATGATAGTACTAGTAATGGAGCGAGTAAGGCGTTTACCCAATCGAGTGGGTGTCACTCGATCGAGTGGCCTGACACTCAATTGAGTGGACTAGCACTCGGTCGAGTGACGCTGAATCAGAAATCGGGATAAGAAATCTCAAACCTCATCTTTATTCATTCTATCTTATCTATTCTCACTCTAAATCCTCTCCCTTCTCTCTAAAACCCCATAAACACCTTCTTCCAAGGATCCAAGCTTGCTTTAAGGAATCTCTCATCTTGTTCTTCATCATCCACACTTGTAAGTCGATTTCCACTCATCCTTGTTTAAGTCTTAACCCTAATTTTAGGGGTTTTCACTTGGATTAATTAGTTAGTAATCAGTTTGTGTAATATGGGTAATTAGCGGGTAATACTAAGGGTTTTGTTTGGTATAATAGTGTAGGATGTATTGGTGATGGTATTACATGGTTTGTTTAGGAATAAGACGGTCGTGCGAGACAGAATCATATGGGATTCGAGTAGCTTATGAAGAATGCTAAAGGTAGGTTTATCCTACTCGGTTTCAATATTTTGTGTGCATACTTGTGTGTCCTTCATCATCGTTTCATGTATGAGTCGATCTGGATATCATGTTGGTATTTGAGGAAATTTTATCCATGATATGTTGGGATTGAGTTAATGAAGAGTTATATAATTGGTGTTGTATTGCATTTTGCATGTGTCGTTATTGTTATGTTGTATTGGAGATTATTGGTGGTGTTACTTAGTTGTTGAGTAGATGTAAGGCGGTTGGAAAACTGTCTTACGCTCGGGCCGTCTATTGGAGCTTTCCACTCCAAGAGGGATGTGCACATTAATGGCTTGAGTCAGGAGGGACGCGTGTGGGTTAGACATGACGTCTGGTAGGGGATCCGGTTGGCCTCCGGACCTGGTACGTCTGGGCGTGTCCCGGTACCTTATGGTGATATGTGGTGTCGTTGACGTGTCCCTGGCACTAGTGGTTATGGGTATGTCTGGGCGTGTCCCGGTACCGACATGGTAATTGTATTTCATTCACATTTTCGCATGTTGCATATTTATTTACTATGTTGTGTCTCATATTAAAGTATTGAAACTGACGTGTTGTGTGTTTGTGTAATCGTCACCTATTTCCGGGATGGCCTGTATCGATTCATATGATATTTCCGATCATATAGGGAGCAAGTTGAGTACAAGTTGAGTTGGTTTCACGTGAGAGGCGCGATGAGCTTTGGACTTGGAGCCGAGTGTCATCTCCTTAGAATAGGATAATAGTCATGAGTTGTATCATTTATTTTTACTAGTTGTTGCTCTCCGCCCTCCCGGGCGCAATGCCCTAATTTGGTCGAACTTGTAGGTGTTCCCACTGGGTAATATTGTAGAGCAAATGGGATTAAGGTTATCATGCACACTGATTTGTGTGGCAAAAGGGATATCAATATTGTGTACAACACACCCCATGTAAACCGAGGGTTAAATAGTTCCTAGATCAATCTTCCATTTGGTTAATCATTTATATAACCCTAAAAGCAGATATCACGGGGGAAATTGTTGTTGTGATTGAAGCTTGCGTAGTACATGTTATGGTTAAAAGTAAGTGTGCTGGGAAAAGGATGTGTGAGATTTACCACTCTTTGGACAATTTGAGCATTTACGGAATCTAAAAAAAAATACATTGTCGAGTGCTGAAGTATACACATCTGGACATAAATATATATAACTAAATAAAAACACTTTTAGTGTTAAATACATACTCCAATCAATAAATTATAACAAATAGAATATATGACCCGAACATCCGTACAATAATCGATAGCTTATGTATTAAGTTGTACTTCAAGCCCTTTGAAGATATTTTTAGACTAGAGGTGATCATTAGCGGGCATGGGCCGGACATGGACGGGCCAAACCATGAAAAAAAGTGTCCGGCGGGCCATATTTTTTAGCCCGTGCCCGCTACAATGGGCCATATTTCGTTGCCCATGTGACACCCCTCGAGAGGGCATCAAAAGAACTATTAATTCAACGCGGAAAAATAGGAGATTTTTAAAACCTATAAAAGTTTAAAGCGAGAAAGCCTCCATAAGTGATCAACGGAAATGAAAAGTAAAATAATTAAGTCTTACAATTAAAAACAAAGTGCGTTGGGGAAAACATATCCCACGAATAAGCACAAGTCTAAAGATAGGTGAGTCTAAGCAAACGATAACTAAGGTCCAAGGGTCAACGTTCTCACTAGCTCACACGTCTTCCCCATAATCTGCATCACAAACCTGTCATTCATGTAAACATGAACGCCACAGTCAGTGGGGAGTAACTCAGGGTTCTCCCAGCCACAATATGTCGAAATGCAAGTAAGCAAGAACTTAATTAAACATGTTGATCATGCATCATACTTGAATAATAATGAACAAGGGGATATAAACGATAATCATAGTGAGATAGTCATATTGCATTCATAATGAGATAGGCAATTGAATCATATGAAGAAGATAAATGACGGATCAATTAAATGGGAAATACATGGATGGAAACCATAGCCATTACTTTGAAAATCTCTTAACATACATTGCACGGGACATGGCTACCAATGTCACATTCATACTTATGGCTTGCATCTCACCATAAGAACGGATGGGAACATCGATCCCGGCGATCATATCGCAACTAGAGTCTTGCATCTCACCTCTAGTATCCGATAAGACCAAGACTCTCACAAACAATCATAGAAGACGTGAACTCTCGTATATAAGAGCACACCAATGACCGTAAACAAGCAAGACATTTACGTAGTATGGACCCACAAGACAAACCTCTAGACTCCAACCTCCTGGTAGGACGCCGATCATAATACGGACCTAGTCTAAACCTGGCCAGAATCTCGGGATGGGCGACACCCGATTCGACATGCGGTGACCTATCCGCATCCAAGACTCGATCCATGACACCTAGCCGTGCCCCAAGGTCGAGTAACCCCAAATCGGAACCATGGTACCTATCCGTACCCCAAGGTCCGAAGAGGCGGAAGGATAACCCAACTCGGAAACAATGGCACCTAACCGTGACCCAAGGTCCGAGGGTAAAATAAGGAATGTCAAGTCGTCACATAATGTAAGCCGTCACACTCGGGTCACAAATACGAGTAATAATGATTGCACAAACATAACGTAAATAATTCATGTGAAGCATGTATAAGTATAAAAGTATAACAAATATCAGGTGCTCTCTGCCGGTGTGGGCACCGGCTTCCGGCCCACCGGCAGAGGATACATGCTAAGGTGAAACCAGGTCAAAATAGATGAAAGTGTATTCTCTGCCGGGGCACCGGGGCACCGGCTGCCGGCCCACCGGCAGGGAATACAGGTAAAGGTAAACAAGGTCAATAATACTCAATGTGTGTTCTCTGCCGGTCGACCGGCTGCCGGCCCACCGGCAGGGAATACACCCTATAGTCAATCAAGCTCAACACTGTACATTGTGTATTCTCTGCCGGTTGACCGGCTGCCGGCCCACCGGCAGGGAACACACCCTATTATAAAAGACACCAAAAATCAATGTACTCGCTGCCGGTTGGGTAGGCCGTCTGCCGGCCCACCGGCAGGGACACACATACTATCATATGAACTTGGCAAAACATAAGGAACTCTCTGCCGGTTGGTGGACCGGCTGTAGGCCCACCGGCAGAGACATACAAAGGCTATTTTCTCAATTTTTCCAACTTAGAATTACAATGTGATGCTGCCGGTTGGGGAGGGCGGCTGCCGGCCCACCGGCAGGGACACCCTGTACACAAAAAACCCAACAAATGACCATCCAAAGCTCTTCAATTTCAATCATCTTTCATTTAATCATTTCATACTTCTCTAATATGATGAATACTCAGAAAATTTGGCATGTTAGGATAATTTAAACATATGACATCAATTATGAACCTTAAAATAAGATAGCATGTCACTCAAACATATGAAAATGCTCATAAAACCACTTCATACAACACAACAATGGAATGAAACATGAAAGTTACCAACTTTAATATTTGTATGCATCCAACCACACATAAAACACACAAATTTGACATGTAAGTCGAGTAACCCATCACCGTTACCTTTTTGCTCTCAATCTCTAATGTAATCATCTCACATGCAAGAATCCACTTCCGGGTCAACTAATCTTTCTCCTAAACATAAGAAAACACAAAATAAGACTAAGAATCGAAACTAGAAAAAAGGGTACCATGTAGAGAATGGCTCGACAGCCCTAAATAAGGAGGAAAGACGGTTCTTTTCTTACCTAGAAAGATGGAGAGCGATGAGAGGAAGAAATAGACGCGAAAATCACTTGATTCGGATAAGAATTGAGCAAGTTATGGTGTTTTGAAGATTTGTAAGAGGAAGGTGTAAAAATGGCGTTTGTTGTTGAGGATGAATGCTGAAAAATTGAGGAGGAAGATGTAGTTAGGGTTTCCTCCATGATTTTGATGAGGAGGAAAGAGTAGTATGTGAGCCCAATGGTCATACTAGGCCCAACATGTGAGATTGAGTCGATATACACAAGAATTTACGTCTCAAGCCAACTACAACTCAAGACGGAAAATATTATTATTATTATCCGACCAAAATATTTATTTTTTTGTATAAGCTAAGCTTTAAAAATATAATATTTATAAAAATCATGTTTAAAAATGAAATTAATGAAATTAAATAATTTAATATATAAATAAGACAGTAGATGGCTAATTAAATTATAAATGTCAAAATGGAAAATTCGCGGGTGTTACAATCACCCCATCTTTTAAAAACTTTCGTCCTTGAAACTTGAAGGTAGAAAAGAAAGGTTATAAAAAGTAAAACCGAACATTTGAAATCGGTAACCAAAACATTAAAAGGTTACTTGTAAGAATTAAACTTCTTTCAAAAGTTTCAACTAAAATTTTCCGACAGAACCAAGTCGAAAGGCAAATCATTTGTATAAATCAAAGTCAAAACACTTTCAAAAATATTAACGGAGAGTTTTACATGGTATAAGTCTCATTCATGGAACGAAATTGCTCTTGTCGTGCACACAAGAACGCTAACTTTCCAAGTCAAAGACAAATTTAAAACAAAATCAATTCGCCGACGAGCGTAGAACAAGTTATCAAACGTCTCCAATAACGAGTTCTATCATCTGATCAACTTCAAAATCAAAAGAAAAAGATAATCCACTCAAATTTTCTCTTGCAAAAGCGAAAATAGAGATAAAGGTTTCTCTTTTAAGCTCGAAAGGGAGTCAAATTTCTGAAAATATAACATTATACCTTGACAAAGAAACCATAAATAGATCAAAGTTAACAGAAATTGGATAAAATTTAAAGGAATCCCGGGTTTAGCAATTCAAAACAATGATAAATAAGTCTATACTCAAAGAACAAATAGGGAACTGAATCAAATTTCATTTTCTATTTTTTTTTTTTTTTTAGTAGGTAAGGTTTTGCAAATGTAACATCAACTTTTAACGACGAATCAAGACTGGTAGCTCGAAAGTTTAGAAGTTGTACAAGAAGGAAGGTAACTTAGATAGTACAAAAACAAAGTACGTTAAGGGAGTTCCACTTAACTAATCAAAAGAGCTATGATGAATTTCATAGGGCAAGGATTGAAGTAAGGTCAAAAAGGAGGTTAAAGATAAAGTTTCATAAGTTACGAGTGTCAAACTTAAAGGAGGAGCATGGTGAAACGAGGAGGAGAGGTATGAACGGTAAGCTTATGGTCAAAGAAGAAGGGAAATTAGACGACAAGGAAGCACCAGGTACTCATATCTCAAACAACGACATCATCCTAAACGGTTCTGAAAACCTCTTAGCAACAAAACTCATAACCACATCACTCCCAAGGATTTCCTCAAACACTCATGTTACTTCATCCTACGATATTCCATGAAACAGGGTACTCCACTATAAGTGTAATCTCGTCACTCTAAATCCTCAAACATCCACAAACAACTTCCACAAGATCAAGGTCAAGGTTTCCAACAAAGTTATACTCATGTCCAACTAGTGTCAACTATGGGTTTCTCAAAATGGTAAAACCCTCAATCAAAAATCCCAATACTAAGCTCTAAATTCCCAGAAAATGTTTCTCAAATATTCCACGAGGTTCTCATGTAGGGTAAGGTAGTAACAAGTAAACCTAAAACTCCTTTCATGAAAGTTCACTCTTCTACACACTCTTTTGAGAAAGATGCATAATCACTCAAGTTGAAATATCAATAATATCTCGGGTCCTTCCATCCTTTTACTTATTACGGATTCCCAAAAGCAGAACTACACTCATCTACAACATCATCCCATTATCTCAAGTACTCAATACAACCTCAAAGTTCTTAAAACCATAGGGTTAACAAAGACTTCTCTATACTAAGTCTCTCTCAACTCAAGAACTCTCGAGGATCAACTAATATCAAATCACGTCACCAATCCTTTAGGGTCATCAACATCCCAAGGAATATTCTTTCAAATCCGAAATCCTAGAACTTACTTATCATCTAGTTCCCAAGAAACAAGATCTTAGTTGTAACAACGCTTTACCACTTCATATATTCTCATTCTAGTACCAAAAATTGAAACTATGTCCTCCCACTGAACGATCGGCATCAACCATACCATTATCTCTCCTAGCTACTAAAACAAGCACTAACACTTCCCAAAAAGGTAGCTTAGTCTCACTCTCATATCATACCTCAGGTAGTAATCAAGACCACTCACCTAGACCAACTAATAAACCCACAATTAGCATTTCTCATATGGTAACGTATACATTATCTAACCTTCATAAACCAAAGCGACTACGAAAGCCAATCACAAACTCGACTTACTCACTCAGTCTACATCCTCAAATCCACCATTCAATTTCATCCATTTTAAGTCAAGTACTAAGCGCTAGTTTCCCAAGGCACGTCTCACTACACTTCCCAAGGCTTTCAAGTCCCAAACATAAACAACGAAGTCAAGTTCTCTATCCTTAGTAACAAATGCAACTCACACTTGACACACTGAATCCACCAATCAAATATACTCACTTTATCAAGGATCTAGGTATAAGAATCACTAAGCATGTCTCATCATACTACCTAAGTCTTTCCAACATCACAACCTCTCAAAACTAGGGTTAAGGGTCAGACACAAGCAATCTCCTCAAAAGCCAACTTATTCGACCACGGTTAACATTACATAAGGCAAAGATGAAGGCGCACATGAGGGGTCCCATAAGAAGAAAATGTACAAAGACAACTCCAAGATATGGGATAAGAGTTGCGAAAGGCATAGAAGCACAAAGATAAGGGAATATGACAAGGTGCTCGAAGAGAGGGAGGTATCTTCAAGACGGTAAAGACATTCTTCAAGGGAAAGGGATCCATAAGCAAGATGTTATGGAAGGAGAAACAAAACGAAGGATAGGTCGGGTGAGTACAAAACTAGTTTCCAAGGTTAAGAAAAAGAGAGTTTAGAAAGGAAGGGTGAGTATCACGGGATAAAAGTGAGGAAAGGAAGAATGGAAAACACACCCATGGCGGTGTCGGGGGAAACGGCGGTTCCGACTTGATTCCCGACAAGGATGACTCCTCTTATTTCGGCTTCCTGAGCATGAGGGAGAGGAGGAGGGGTAGTCTTCTCCTCGGGGCAATACTTGACGAGGTGTCCGGGCTTCTTGCAATGGTAACACTTCAAGGGCGTATCATAGCATCCAATCCCGGGGTGATAAGCTTGCCTACACTTGAAGCACTTTCGGTTCTTCTTAAGCCTATTAGTAGATGTAGGGACTTGTCCTTTCGGCTCTTGTAGTATTGGCTCTTGTCCTCCATGGTCTTTTACTCTTTGTCCTTGGACTCTTGGCACCAACCTCTTCTTGTTATCAGAGGATGAAGATGAGGGCACAAATGGCCTCTTGCCACGGCGGTTAGGGCGAGGATTAACTTGAGCATTGACATTTCGTTGATTCCGAAGAATTAGAGTAAGGGCTTCCATGATAATATTCTCCACCTTGGTTGGTCGCACCATCTTCTCAAGACACCAATTAAATCAATCATGTTAGCACCTAAAAAAATAGCATGCACAAAGAGACTACCAACTTAGGTCCTTAGTTCTACCCATCTCTCATTCATTATTCAAGGTCAAGATCACATTTAAATTCGGGGTACACGTGTGTGCGTCGGGAGCAACATATGCTCTGATACCAACTATGACACCGCTCGAGAGGGCAACAAAAGAACTATTAATTCAAAGAGGAAAAATACGAGATTTTTAAAACCTTTAAAAGTTTAAAGCGAGAAAACCTCCATAAGTGATCAACGGAAATGAAAAGTAAAATAATTAAGTCTTACAATTAAAAACAAAGTGCGCTGGGGAAAAGATATCCCACGAATAAGCACAAGTCTAAAGATAGGTGAGTCTAAGCAAACTATAACTACGGTCCAAGGGTCAACGTTCTCGCTAGCTCACACGTCTTCCCCATAATCTGCATCACAAACCTGTCATTCATGTAAACATGAACGCCACAGTCAGCGGGGAGTAACTCAGGGTTCTCCCAGCCACAATATGTAGAAATGCAAGTATGAAAGAACTTAATTAAACATGTTGATCATGCATCATACTTGAATAATAATGAACAAGGGGATATAAACGATAATCATAGTGAGATAGGCATATTGCATTCATAGTGAGATAGGCAATTGAATCATATGAAGAAGATAAATGACAGATCAATTAAATGGGAAATACATGGATGGAAACCATAACCATTACTTTGAAAATCTCTTAACTTACATTGCACGGGACATGGCTACCAATGTCGCATTCATACTTATGGCTTGCATCTCACCATAAGAACGGATGGGAACATCGATCCCGGCGATCATATCGCAACTAGAGGCTTGCATCTCACCTGTAGTATCTGATAGGACCAAGACTCTCACAAACAATCATAGAAGACGTGAAATCTCGTATATAAGAGCACACCAATGATCGTAAACAAGCAAGACATTTACGTAGTATGGACCCACAAGACAAACCTCTAGACTCCAACCTCCTGGTAGGACGACGATCATAATACGGTCCTAGTCTAAACCCGACCAGACTCTCGGGATGGGCGACACCCGATTCGACATGCGGTGACCTATCCGCATCCAAGACTCGATCCATGACACCTAGTCGTGCCCCAAGGTCGAGTAACCCCAAATCGGAACCATGGTACCTATCCGTACCCCATGGTCCGAAGAGGCGGAAGGATAACCCAACTCGGAAACAATGGTACCTAACCGTGACCCAAGGTCCGAGGGAAAAATAAGAAATGTCAAGTCGTCACACAATATAAACCGTCACACTCGGGTTACAAATACGAGTAAGAATGATTGCACAAACATAACGTAAACAATTCATGTGAAGCATGTATAAGTATAAGAGTATAACAAATATCAGGTGCTCTCTGCCGATGTGGGCACCAGCTACTGGCCCACCGGCAGAGGATACATGCTAAGGTGAAACCAGGTCAAAATAGATGAAAGTGTATTCCCTGCCGGGGCACCGGCTGCCGGCCCACCGACAGGGAATACAGGTCAAGGTAAACAAGGTCAATAATACTCAATGTGTGTTCTCTGCCGGTCGACCGGATGCCGGCCCACCGGCAGGGAATACACCCTATAGTCTATCAAGCTCAACACTGTACATTGTGTATTCTGTGTCGGTTGACCGGCTGCCGGCCCACCGGCAGGGAACACACCCTATTATAAAAGACCCAAAAAATCAATGTACTCGCTGCCGGCCCACCGGCAGGGACACACATACTATCATATGAACTAGGCAAAACATAAGGAACTCTCTGCCGGTTGGTGGACCGGCTGCCGGCCCACCGGCAGAGACATACAAAGGCTATTTTCTCAATTTTTCCAACTTAGAATTACAATGTGACGCTGCCGGTTGGGGAGGCCGGCTGCCGGCCCACCGGCAGGGACACCCTGTACACAAAAAACCCAACAAATGACCATCCAAAGCTCTTCAATTTCAATCATCTTTCATTTAATCATTTCATACTTCTCTAATATGATGAATACTCAGACAATTTGGCATGTTAGGATAATTTAAACATATGACATCAATTATGAACCTTAAAATAAGATAGCATGTCACTCAAACATATGAAAATGCTCATAAAACCACTTCATACAACACAACAATGGAATGAAACATGAAAGTTACCAACTTTAATATTTGTATGCATCGAACCACACATAAAACACAATAATTTGACATGTAAGTCGAGTAACCCATCACCGTTACCTTTTTAGCTCTCAATCTCTAATGTAATCGTCTCACATGCAAGAATCCACTTCCGGGTCAACTAATCTTTCTCCTAAACGTAAGAAAACACAAAATAAGACTAAGAATCGAAACTAGAAAAAGGGTACCATGTAGAGAATGGCTTGACAGCCCTAAATAAGGAGTAAAGACGGTTCTTTTCTTACCTAGAAAGATGGAGAGCTATGAGAGGAAGAAATAGACGCGAAAATCACTTGATTCGGATAAGAATTGAGCAAGTTATGGTGTTTTGAAGATTTGTAAGAGGAAGGTGTAAAAATGGTGTTTGTTGTTGAGGATGAATGCTGAAAAATTGAGGAGGAAGATGTAGTTAGGGTTTCCTCCATGATTTTGATGAGGAGGAAAGAGTAGTATGTGAGCCCAATGGTCATACTAGGCCCAACATGTGAGATTGAGTCGATATACACAAGAATTTATGTCTCAAGCCCACTACAACTCAAGACGGAAAATATTATTATTATTATCCGACCAAAATATTTATTTTTTTGTATAAGCTAAGCTTTAAAAATATAATATTTATAAAAATCATGTTTAAAAATGAAATTAATGAAATTAAATAATTTAATATATCAATAAGACAGTAGATGGCTAATTAAATTATAAATGTCAAAATGGAAAATTCGCGGGTGTTACAGCCCAAGCCCGCCCACTACAAGAAAGTCGGCCGGCCCGTGGGCCTAAATAAAATTAATTTACTTTTGTTCTTAAAATCATAGAAGTCTAACATCGCTCAATTTACAAAGATTTTACGGTTAGAAAATAGTAGTCTTCGTTACTCTTAATTAGTGTAGGTACCTCATTTCTGCACCTCCCGCAAGCCACCCGGTGATGATTTGGGCCGCATGTTTGGTACACGGAATGATTTATGATAATTCGTAAGTTTGTCGTCAAGTGATAGCTCAAATACTTGTGTCAACCCCTTGGTCGTCATCTACGCGCCGTTACGGTCGTTTTGGCAGTAATTAGAGTACATTTGGAGTCCGGGTAAAAAACGTCTTCATTTTCTAATAACCGTTTAAAATGCCGAGTCAGAATATTCTGGAATGTTCCGGATATTTCTATTCCATATTTTCAATATTTTAATCTTTTGGTAAATTATATCCCGAAATTATATTTTAAATAAAAAGGAAATTAAGATCAACCGCAATTCCATAATAGAAGCGCGGAAAATCTTTCTTCCGCAGGAGGAAACCCTTGGGGAAAGGACGCAACAGGTGTTGCGCCTCTTCCAAGAGACGCAGTTATTGCTGCGCCTCTTCCCCACCTCTTTTCTGCGTATTTTAAGATCTTTTCGAGATTTACTTCCAAACTTTTACCGAAACCCTAATGATACGTGCCTAATATATAGTCCTTTTAGCCTATTTCAGCACGTATTTCTATGCATTTTAATATTGTTTTTATGATATTTTGCCCCGAATTGGCTACTTTGGTTTGTTTTGTCCATTTTGTAGAAATGAACGCGAAAGTAGTGGAATCGTACCCTTTTTCGTCCTTTTTGCATGCATTTAGAGGAGACAGGATTGTTCCAGAGTAAGACACTGCATTTGGAAGCGTCGTGGCACGCATTACGAGGCATTTAGGCGAGGACGTGAGCTGAAATGAAGTCAAGTCACTCGATCGAGCTGTTTTCCACTCGATCGAGTGGTTTCTACATCCAAGAAGTGGTCGATCGAGTACTTTGTACTCGATCCTTAAGTCAAAATGCAGAAAGAGTCATTACTCGATCGAGTAACTTTCCAGTCGATCGAGCTGTTTTGGCTGAAGAGTTGGTCGATCGAGTGGTTTTAATCCACTCGATCGAGTGGTTTTGATGGGTTTGGGCTTTAATTAGCCCGCGTGATGTTTTATTTCGCTAAACTCTTTTGCTTTGCTATTTAAGCACGCTTTACTAGGTTAATGAGGATTATCTTTCACACTATCAAACTCTCTACTGTTAAACATTATTACGTTGCTTTTCTTCCTCTACTGTTACTTTATTTTCGGGATTGCTTTTACTCGGATTTTGTGTTCTTTACGCCGGATTCGCATTGATTGTAATTCCTTCTCTTCCTTTAATAATAATTAATAGATTGGTTGCTTTAATTTCTCGTTTGTGTCATTATTTCCTTTGCCCTAATTTCCTTTATTGCAATTTATTGTTTATTTATAATGTTTTCTGCTGGGAATTTAATTGCTGTTAGTTTAATCACCGATATGAGTAGCTAAACCCCCTTCATGTTGGGATTAGGGGATCTGCGGTAGAAACGCGACGATATAGTGAATGAATTAGACGAATTGATTACGAGACTCTGTCACTATAGCAATTTAATTGTATTTATCCGACCTAGTTGAGTGCACGCTTCTATGTCACCCTTTAATCTGGCTAAAATTAATCCTGGATCGAAAGATTGGACTAAATAGGCCTGCTATTAATAGTAGACTACCCTAATGAGGATGAAAGTTAAGTTAGCGGCATTTTAGGATAGAAAGTGGACCGAAAGGACCTTTCAACATCCGTCTCACATTAGTTCGTCTGAATCGTTTACAGCTGAGTCGCAGGACTACCGTAGTGAACCGAATTCCCGATATGTCCCTCTCCTCTTGATAGTTTAATCATATTTTATTGCCTTTATTGCTCTTTATTTTATTTCTCTTCCTTTCAAACTTCGTAGTTTAGAACCAATTTCAAACAACCCCCCAATTGTTACCGTAGGATTAGAATTAGACAGCTGTAATTACATTACCTCCCTGTGGATTCGATACTCGACTGCCTCTGCTACATTTTAGTTGAGACCGTTAGGTTTTATCTTTGATAGGGTTGCGATAGCCGTGTCAAATTTTGGCGCCGTTGCCGGGGAGGCAATTGTTCAACTTATTAGTTGTTTTATTTTTAGTCCTTTTCAGTTTAAGGAACACCCGTTCCTTAGACTATTCTTATATCCTGTTTGTAGTTTCCTCTTATGCGCAGGTCACAGGGTGGTGAATTATTGCCTTATAATCCTGAACTTGAGAAATCCTTGCGCGAGTTGAGGCGATCACAGAGGGTATTGCCGACAGAGGAAGAGCTGAGTACTCTGTCTAGTTATTACGAGAACGCTTTGTTCGAGGAAGATCCACCTTCATCTCCAGTTTCCAATTCATCAGCTGAAACAGTCACTTCTCCAGACTTTCTAGAAATGGCTGAAGAAGCAACTATTGCCAGTCACTCTGAATCGACAGCCACAAATCTCTATAAGGGGTTTCTATTACCAGGGGAGGCGAGAAAATTCGAGCCAAAGCCAGCTTATATCAATCTGGTTGAGAAAAACCAATTTGGGGAGCTGCAAATGAAGATGCAGCTAAGCACATGGAGACTTTTATCGATTATTGCTGCTCCATACCTCCACCTGCTGGCGTGACCCAGGATCAGATAAAAGAAACCATGTTTATCTTCTCACTCCGCGATGCTGCAAGGGAGTGGTATAGGGATTTGGACCGGGCTGCTCACGGTATAACTGACTGGAATTCACTGGCTTTAGCATTTTATAAGAAGTACTTTTCTGCATCGAAGACTATTGCTATTAGAGCTCAGATCACGAGCTTTAAACAAGGGCCTGACGAGAACTTTCATGAGGCATGGGTCCGCTTCAAGAAGTTGGTACGAACCATTCCGCACCATGGGTTCGAAAAGTGGAGTCTTTGCAATCAGTTCTATAATGGGCTGTACGACGATCAAAGAGCTATTTTGGATGCTGCTGCCAATGGCCGATTTGCTGAGAACATGGGAGAGACTAAGGGGTGGAAGATCATTGATGACTTGGCCACCCATAAGGCTGAATATGGGAACTCCAGAGGCAATCAAAGAAGAGCTGCTGAATCTTCTTTTGTCGCTGCACTTGAAGCTCTTATTGCGAGATTTGACAAATATGAGTTGGGAGGAGTTTCCAAAGGAGGGATGTATCAGGTGAATGCTGTGTCAGACGGTCCTTTCGTCTGTAAAAGATGTGGAGGAGAGGGACATGTCTCAGATCATTGTCCCAATTCCTATGAGTCATGTGCTGCCTTCCAACACTACAGGCAGAACAACACTTATTACGAGCCGAATGTCCATCCCAATTTGAGGTGGAGTAGTCAGAATGTGCTCAATCCCACTTTGCTCCTCCGAATCGCGGCAATCGTATATTCCTCCACACAAGAATCAACAAGGCTTTCAGAAGCCTCCCTCTTTCACTCCTTCAAATCAAGGTGCATCATCTTCTAGTGGGGTGAGTGAAATAGGTGAGATAAAGTCTATGTTGCAGACCATTTCAAAGCATTTGCAGCTGAATGATCAACAAAATCAACAGAAGGACGCGTCATTTAAGGCACTTGAGACTCAAGTTGCCCGACTTGCCGCGAATCAGTCCACGAGAAAGCAGGGTCATTTACCGACTCAAAATGAGAAGAATCCACATGAGACGGTAAATCTGATAGAATTGAGAAGCGGTATTTCTTATGAGGGACCAGAAATGCAAAAATCAGACCCTAGGGAAGCTAATACTGATGGTGAACAGTGTACTGTCGAGAAAAAAAGGGCTCACGACAAAGCAGTTACTCGATCGACCAAATCGGTGTTCGATCGAAGCGAGAATGAAGATGAAAGTCCTCGATCGAGTGGTTTTTCCACTCGATCGAGTGAACAGGAAGCACAAGTTGGTCGATCGAGTAGTTTATCTACTCGATCGAGTGAAGCAGAAAGTGGAGTTGGTCGATCGAGTGGAAATTGTACTCGATCGACTGACATTGATGAAGGAACTGCTCGATCGAGTGAGCAAATGAGTCGATCGAGTAGTATTGATGACGGGAAGCTTATTCGAGAGCCTGCTAGTGCTCGTGTAAGCAATATATCACCGGAAAGACCTCGTTCGAGAGGTAAGAAGCGTCCAAAGGATACAGAACTCACACCGGAAGATACATTGGAAGCGAGAAACAAGAGACTCGAGATACCTATCACGGTTCCCTTCCCGAGGGGGCTGCAGAATACAAAGGCTAATCAACAATTCGGCAAATTTGTCGAACTTTTGAAGAGCTTGGAAGTCACCGTGTCGTTCACTGAATTGCTGACTAAGGTACCCTCTTATTTAAAGTTTATGAAAGAAATTTTAGCGCGTAAGAGGACTATTAATGACAGTGAGACCGTAGCTTTGAATGAGGTAGGGTCAGCCCTATTTCAAAATAAGTTACCCTCTAAGCAATCAGACCCGGGTAGTTTTTCAATACCGTGTCATATCGGTATGCATTTGATTGATAATGCGCTATGCGATTTAGGCGATAGCGTGAGTGTCTTACCTTTGTCTTTGGCTAAGAGATTTGGTTTGACAAAGCTGAGTTTTACCAACATGATTGTCCAGATGGCCGACCGTAGTTTATCACGGCCACTAGGTGTAGTAGAAGACGTACCTGTTCAGATCGGGAAGTTCTTTATTCCCGTCGATTTTGTTGTCTTAGACATCCCCGAAGATGCACACACCCCTATAATTTTAGGGAGACCATTTTTGTCCACTGCCCGTGCAGTAATAGACGTCGGGGGGAAGACTTTGACCTTTCAGGTAGGGGACGAGGAGCTGATTTTTTATCAGTCTAAGTTCCGGAGAGCTCCCATGCAAGCCCAGCCTTGCAATGCTCTCTCTTCTATTGATCTTAGTATTGACACTCCAAATGAAAATTTGGAGAATTGTGCCGCTATTGTTACCCCTCCGCCTCAGACTGAGAGCAAAAAGGAGGAAAGTTCGTCTGTTTTCCTTGCTGTAGGTACAAATGAAAGCAAAGGGGAAGTTGTCAAAGGACATGGTGCAATCATTATCAATCAAACTGAAATGTTGACCGCTAAAGCTGGTGATAAAGGAGCAAGGACGAGGAAGGTTCACGCTTATGTGGATGTGAACTACTCCCCTCCTACCGTTTCAAGTGATTACTCATGCTCATGGAAGTTGAAGAGGACAATCAATTCTTGCCGAGGTGACGTTCTCGATCCAGTCGAAGCCCACCAAGGGGCTACTGAAATTTGATGGGAATTAAACGGGGAAATGCCCCGTGTAACACTTTGTAATAGATAATTTTTGAATTTCTTTTGAATTTGTTTTATTGCATTTTAATTAGGACAATTAGTTTTAGACAGTTTTAGCGTAAACATAGGACTATAGACTGTGCTTTTGCGTATTTGGTATTTTGGGAAATTTTTGGATGTCGTTTTATGCAGGTTTGGGGAAGTTTCACACAATTCAAGGAAGTAAAGACGAAATTCAAGAAGCTTACGCGAGAAAAGTCCTCGATCGAGTACTTTGTGTACTTGATCGAGTGAAAATCCAGTCGATCGAGCATCTTTTCCAGTCGATCGAGCAAAGCAGTAAACTGGACTAGTCGATCGAGTAAAACTTACTCGAGCGAGCAACAAGAGCATCAACAGTGCTCGATCGAGCGGTTTAAAACCACTCGATCGAGTGGAAATGAATAGGACGCAGGGAGTGTTTTCCTTAAACTCTTTCTTTTTTGTTCTAAATTCATTTTATTTCCCAATTTTTCGTCTAACACCCCTTTGTGCGATCAAATTCTTGCCCAAATCCCATTTTTTCTCTTGCCCAATCTCAAAATCCGTCACCTACATTTCATTGTTTGCTTATTAATCTTCAAAAGCCCCTTAAATTCACCCTTATTTGTGTTCATTTTCGCGGTTTTAAAAGGGTTTTCGGGTTGCGGGTTTTTCGACTGAAAATCCGCTATTGTTGCTTGTTTATTTGAGGATTATTTGCATTTGTAGGTTCATCATCATCAAGATGGATACTAGTTATTTACCCTCCACTAGTTCGTCCTCCAGCCCGTCCTTGAGCGAGTCAGTGGCCCCTGCTGTTGCCACTACCTCTGCCCTAGTAACCACTGCAGCCCCAGTTTTCCTTGTTTCAGCTGCAGGGACGGCTTTGCTCCAGCTAGCTTAGCTGGATGCCCAGTTCAGGCTGCCACTTCCACTACGGTCACCACCACAGCTAGCACTGCTGCTAGTCCCTCTTCAATGGTGACCACAGCAGCCACTACGTGTACACCAGCCTCTACTTCTGCACATGTGGCGGACTCACCTGCGGTTGCAGCTGCCTTCAGAGCTGCTTTGGTTCCTTACACCGTCCGAGAGCGAGCTGCTGCCTTGCGTTCCAGAGACCGAGGCCGGGTCGTAGATGCGATCTCGAGCTACGCCGCTCCTCGTTGCCTCTACTCCCGCTCCTAGCACTTCCACAACCGCCGCTTCGCTTCTACTTCACCGCCGCCCGTCTACGTCCGAGACGATTCATGATTCGAGGGGACACTTCCCTCGACTCCCACCCAGACTACCCATAGGTATCATTCGTCAACGCTGTTCATCGTACGAAATTCTTTAGCTTGGTCAAGTGTGTACATGTGCCTTCCCGATTTTTGGATAAATCGGCATTAGAGAAACTCGGTATTTACGAGTCAGTCTGTACTTTACTACGGGGCACGGGGATGCCTGGCCTCATTACCATGAGAGGCCGTACCTTCTTAGAGCTGAGCCTCGAATTTCTCAGCTCTTTTACCTTCTCCTCAGGGGCATACGATACTGACCCCGACTGTTTGTCAGTCTCCTTCCGGTTGTTCAACCGGACTTTCCCGATGCCTCTAGCGGAGTTTGGTAGGTTACTTGACCTTACCTCCTCGGGTGTGACATCAGACTCGAGGAAGGTTTACCGTCAGGTTTGGCGGTGCCTGGCCCAGACCCGTTTCCAGGAGCGAAAGCTCCACCAGGTCCACCATCCCCCCGTTCGCTGTTTTCTTAGACTGATGGGGAGCTCTATTTTCGACCGAAAGGAGCCGAACAACACTACCAACACCGAGCTCTCCATCCTGGGCGGTTATCTGAACGTCGACTGTGAAGGTCCTTTTACCTTCAACATTGCCTACCTCACCGCCCGCACCTCCACGACCGGGGGAAGAAGGAGGCGGAACCATTGCTGCGGTGGCATAGCCACCATTCTTGCCCATCGCCTTTTTCCCACCAGGCCACGTGACTTGCAGCACCTCGAGGGAGAGAGGTCACTAAGTCCGGCCGCCATGCGCTCGCTCGGATTGGCTTACCCCGGACTACCGAGACTTGGAAGATTGACGGCTCCTTGTCTGTTGACTTACCTTGCGACAGTCTCCCCCGTCTTGAGCCCTTACCTACTGTGGTAAAGGGCCACCGTCTGCCTGCCTTGCCTCTACTCTACCTTCCACTCCAGCCCCGACCACCTCCTGATGCACCTGCCGCCAAGAAGCGGCGAGTTGAGACTGGAGAGGGGTCCACACCTTCAGGGAGTACCCAGCCTTCCACGGCTATTCCCGATCCGACCCCTACTCCCACTACTACCATTCCTACTCCTGCTCCACCTCCCACTGACCAGACACAGACTGAACCGGTCTTTCCGGCTACTTTTAGACCACCTCCTCCCTTTGTAGCGCCCGCGGTCCAGGACCAAGGGGGCGCGCTTCTGATTTGTTGATCGAGCTTGCGAGCGTCGAGCTCGTATGGAGAGGGACATGGCTCTTGCCTTACACCCTCTGTACGAGTACCACTTGCGGCGACACAGACCGATCCCGGAGGGTTGGCCACACCCTTCCTTCTTCCAGTACCCAGCTGAGGGGTACCCGGTCTCTGACGAGGATGAGGAGGACGAGGACCCAGAGGTGGCAGTGGAGAGAGCTCGCGCTGAGGAGCGGAGGAAGAGAAAGGAGGAGAGAGACCCGGAGTACAGGGCGGAGGTTGACCGTGTGAGCAGTGACGACGACGAGTAGCTACTGGTCTACTCACTTCCCCAGTTTTCTTGCTGGTTTGGGGAAGTTCGTATTTTGTATGTATTTCTTACTCTTTTATTTTGTCTCCTTTATTTATTGCTTTTATTTTATTTATAGGTTGTATATTCCCATTCCCCCATATTTCTGCTGGTGTATGCTGGAGGACAACGAGGGCGTTGTCCGTTTTGGTTTGGGGAGGGTATTGCATCCTTTTGAGTCTGCATTTGCATCTGTCTTCTTGCATTCACGTTTATTTATCAGCTTTGCATTGTTGTTTATTTTCAAAAAAATCAAAAAAAAAATTCAAAAAAAATTTTCACGTTTATTTTTGCATATAGGTTGAGTCGGAACGGTAGATTCCCATGATGACAATGCACTATAACTTGTCAATTTACTTGAGCCTTGCACTTTATTGATAGTTTTTAGCTTTGTCATACGCATAGTCTACGAATTTCTGTTCAAATATAAGCTGACTGTTTAGACTTGACCTATAAATATTATTATTATTATCCGACCAAAATATTTATTTTTTTGTATAAGCTAAGCTTTAAAAATATAATATTTATAAAAATCATGTTTAAAAATGAAATTAATTAAATTAAATAATTTAATATATCAATAAGACAGTAGATGGCTAATTAAATTATAAATGTCAAAATGGAAAATTCGCGGGTGTTACAGCCCAAGCCCGCCCACTACAAGAAAGTCGGCCGGCCCGTGGGCCTAAATAAAATTAATTTACTTTTGTTCTTAAAATCATAGAAGTCTAACATCGCTCAATTTACAAAGATTTTACGGTTAGAAAATAGTAGTCTTCGTTACTCTTAATTAGTGTAGGTACCTCATTTCTGAACCTCCCGCAAGCCACCCGGTGATGATTTGGGCCGCATGTTTGGTACACGGAACGATTTATGATAATTCGTAAGTTTGTCGTCAAGTGATAGCTCAAATACTTGTGTCAACCCCTTGGTCGTCATCTAGGCGCCGTTACGGTCGTTTTGGCAGTAATTAGAGTACATTTGGAGTCCGGGTAAAAAACGTCTTCATTTTCTAATAACCGTTTAAAATGCCGAGTCAGAATATTCTGGAATGTTCCGGATATTTCTATTCCATATTTTCAATATTTTAATCTTTTGGTAAATTATATCCCGAAATTATATTTTAAATAAAAAGGAAATTAAGATCAACCGCAATTCCATAATAGAAACGCGGAAAATCTTTCTTCCGCAGGAGGAAACCCTTGGGGAAAGGACGCAACAGGTGTTGCGCCTCTTCCAAGAGACGCAGTTATTGCTGCGCCTCTTCCCCAGCTCCTTTCTGCGTATTTTAAGATCTTTTCGAGATTTACTTCCAAACTTTTATCGAAACCCGAATGATACGTGCCTAATATATAGTCCTTTTAGCCTATTTCAGCACGTATTTCTATGCATTTTCATATTGTTTTTATGATATTTTGCCCCGAATTGGCTACTTTGGTTCGTTTTGTCCATTTTGTAAAAATGAACGCGAAAGTAGTGGAATCGTACCCTTTTTTGTCCTTTTTGCATGCATTTAGAGGAGACGGGATTGTTCCAGAGTAAGACACTGCATTTGGAAGCGTCGTGGCACCCATTACGAGGCATTTAGGCGAGGACGTGAGCTGAAATGAAGTCAAGTCACTCGATCGAGCTGTTTTCCACTCGATCGAATTGTTTCTACATCCAAGAAGTGGTCGATCGAGTACTTTGTACTCGATCCTTAAGCTGCAGAAAGAGCTGTTACTCGATCGAGTAACTTTCCAGTCGATCGAGTTGTTTTGGCTGAAGAGTTGGTCGATCGAGTGGTTTTAATCCACTCGATCGAGTGGTTTTGATGGGTTTGGGCTTTAATTAGCCCGCGTGATGTTTTATTTCGCTAAACTCTTTTGCTTTGCTATTTAAGCACGCTTTACTAGGTTAATGAGGATTATCTTTCACACTATCAAACTCTCTACTGTTAAACATTATTACGTTGCTTTTCTTCCTCTACTGTTACTTTATTTTCGGGATTGCTTTTACTCAGATTTTGTGTTCTTTACGCCGGATTCGCATTGATTGTAATTCCTTCTCTTCCTTTAATAATAATTAATCGATTGGTTGCTTTAATTTCTCGTTTGTGTCATTATTTCCTTTGCCCTAATTTCCTTTATTGCAATTTATTGTTTATTTATAATGTTTTCTGTTGGGAATTTAATTGCTGTTAGTTTAATCACCGATATGAGTAGCTAAACCCCCTTCATGTTGGGATTAGGGGATCTGCGGTAGAAACGCGACGATGTAGTGAATGAATTAGACGAATTGATTACGAGACTCTGACATTATAGCAATTTAATTGTATTTATCCGACCTAGTTGAGTGCACGCTTCTATGTCACCCTTTAATCTGGCTAAAATTAATCCTGGATCGAAAGATTGGACTAAATAGGCCTGCTATAAACAGTAGACTACCCTAATGAGGATGAAAGTTAAGTTAGCGGCATTTTAGGATAGAAAGTGGACCGTAAGGACCTTTCAACATCCGTCTCACATTAGTTCGTCTGAATCGTTTACAGCTAAGTCGCAGGACTACCGTAGTGAACCGAATTCCCGACATGTCCCTCTCCTCTTGATAGTTTAATCATATTTTATTGCCTTTATTTCTCTTTATTTTATTTCTCTTCCTTTCAAACTTCGTAGTTTAGAACCAATTTCAAACAACCCCCCAATTGTTACCGTAGGATTAGAATTAGACAGCTATAATTACATTACCTCCCTGTGGATTCGATACTCGACAGCCTCTGCTACATTTTAGTTGAGACCGTTAGGTTTTATCTTTGATAGCGTTGCGATAGCCGTGTCACCTAATTCCTCCATGTGATTAGTATAAATAGAGACCTTCGGTCCTCATATTTCTCACGCGAGTGTCCGCCCTTCACTTCTCCCTTTTCATTCTAAGACCACGCTCTTGCTTATTGGCGTCTACGTGCTTGAAATTTCGACCACGTAAGCTCGGATCCTTCTGAGTACCAGCCTCGTTTTGCATGACCGACCAATTTGACCAACTCCACCTCAATCAACTTAATCAACTTTGTTTAATTTCCTCTTAGAGGGCACTTTCGTCGTACATTCGAGTCGAGCATCACTAAATGTTAACTTAGTTAATCTCGTTTCGTCAAACATGTAAGTCTGAGGGTGTAAATCCCATCTTTTATTATTGTTTTCATTTTTGTAATCATTATTGTAAGGTTTACGTCGAAAATATATTCAAAACCGATTTACAAAACCTTTATTCAAACCCTTTTTACGGATTAACGGGAGACAGATGTCGATAAGGAACGCAGCAACTGCTGTGCCTCTTCGAAGGGACGCAGCGCCTGCTGCGCCTCTTCCTGAGGCTGCCGCAGTTCCTGCTTTCCTTCTTCTTCCTTCGTCTTCCGTTTATTTCGTTTGTTTGTTTTTGTTTCGTCTTTGCTTGCTATTATTTCATTAACATGATAATTTTAGCATACAATCTTATTAGTAATTTATCACCTTTTAATTCCCGACTTAAATCCCAAGTAATTAATATTTGCGGGTTTTCGTCATTAAAATCAAATCCGGGATTTAGAGATTCGATTCATCAATATCAAGTCTCTGGAATTCATCCTTTGGTATATTTTTAGTCTGTTCATCGTCATCATCATCAATTGTTTGTCATTAATTTAAACCTAATTAATTTGTTTTGATAAGTTCAATTTGTAATTAATCTCATAATTAGTCTTGTAATTAGCCTTAATTTGTTATAATTAGTTTTGTCTCATGATTTATCGTTTTTATGACCAATTTGCATGTAAATAATCCATTAAACCACTTCTATCCGAGTCAAATATCAATAATCAATCATTAAATTACCAATGAATATTAAGGATATACAATTAAACTTCACACAAATTCACCTCAGAACACAGACGCGAGTGAGCACTGCGCCTCTTCCCAAAGGACGCAGCTATGACTATCTTGCTTTATTCGGTTGAATTCTGCCTCTGAACTTCCATCGTTGCTTTGACCTAATTCGTTAGCTTACGTATTAATTAACTATTAATCGTATTATCACCACTAATCTGTTTATTTTCTAACCTAATTTATTTTCCTTTTCTTTTCTCAAATTATACGTTTTAAGTGTATTTTCGACGTAAATCAATTAACTTATTGTAATTATTTTAATTATTGTATTTTCTCGTATTCTTTATTATCGTTTGTTTGTATGTTTTCACATGTAACCCACCTTAAATTCCTACTTCGACCCAATTGTATGCTAAATTACATGTTCACCGACTTAGTTAATTCTCACATGCTAGGATTAATCTAATGGATGTTGCATTGCATGCATATAACCGACAACATATCAAATATAGACGATTTCCCTAATCATTAGTAGAGGCCGCTATCGAGGCAGGCGGGATTAGGTGTTCGATCAAAAGAGCTTCCTAATGTGTACCCTCAACCCTTACTCCAGATCTCTGTGAACATCCGTGTTCATTGGCATCCACGAGAGTCATTCTAGACATAGAATGCTAAGGGTAACGAGTTCTTGGTGTTCATGTCACTACTTTGTGTCTTGACATGACACGAGGTATTCGAACGGTTTCCAATTTTCCACAATAATTGGTGGCGACTCCACAAATGCAAAAGCTTGTTTTCCCAAGCGAAACTTCGTGGGCCCGCGTCCATAGTTTGGCGACTCCGCTGGGGATTAATACACTTACGTGTTGCCAAGGGTGAAACTTGAACAAGGTTAGGGAATATTTTGTACGAGGCAGTTGTCGGTTTTCATAACTCGGTCTTCCTAGATCGTTTATTCGGCCTTCCTTAGGCCCAACCCAACCCATTCGACCAATCGTCCCGTCTAGAAAGTCCAAATTCTTATTTGGGCCTAAGGATGGATAGCGATTGACGTCAACCATACCATGGTGCTTACTTCTATTTGTATCAAGGACTTTCACTACTCGAGGAAATGGACTAGGAATCGGCCTTACTCCTGTTTGGTACTAGCCTTTCCACAGACCCCGAGTTTGATTGTTCGGTATGGCAACCCACCCTTTAAACCAAAACCCTTTTAAATACACTCAACATCCCGTTATAATGCCTGTATAAATGCTTGTATTTTATGTGATCACCATTTTCCAAACGAAACCATGACGAATTTTGTAAAATCAAAACCTCTTTAAAAATGTAAAATTTTCGAAAAAGGCCAAATTTAGCGCAAAACCAGTCGAAACTCTGTCCGATTGTCGAGTCAAAATTCGGGCCTCAAAGCCCATTTCAAAACCTCACTTCGAGTCCACTCCTACAACTGCACTATAGTTGACTAGGACCAATATTTCTAAACTTTGTCATTTCTTCAAACCTCACTTGACACAAGTGGCACACTTCCACTTCACGAGTCAAAACTTTTCTTTAGGGTAAGTGTGCTAGAATGGTCGACTGTGTTTTGATTCGTCTTCAATCTCTTATCCAGTTTCCAAGATGCCTGGAGCTAGTCACGCAAGTGTCAATGGACAACCACCGAATGGTAATGATCTAATCCTAGCCACGCTAACTCGTCTCCAAGCTAGCCAAGACCAAGTGTATGATCGCCTCAACACAATCGAGGGCTGAATTGTTGCTGTAGAAACTAGGTTGCCTCTTGCAGAAAATGAAGTGCCTCATGAATTTGTGAATGATTTCGTGAATGACAACCCTCCACCTTATGTGGGAGCACAAGAAATCAACCCTCCCGTAGGTCTGACCGAAGCTGAAAAACGACTCCAATACTTGGAGGAACAATTGATGTACCTCAAAGGGGATGACATCTATAGGGAAAACAATCGCAAGTATGAGGCCGTGAGTTCCAAATTGCCAACCAACTTCAACATGACGGATATCCCGAAATTCAAGGGGCATGAAAACCCTTTGAACCATATCCGTGCTTTCAAGGATTACATGTCTATCAAAGGCATCAAACCCGAGATGTTCTTAAGTATCTTTCCTTTATCTCTTGACACCATCCCTAAGCAATGGTTCTATTCCCTAGAGCATAAGAAGATTACAACATGGGATGACGCCGCAATTGAGTTCGCTAAACAATATGCGGATAATGCTGAGATCCAAGTCAATACGCACACTTTAGAGGTTCTTACCCAAAATGAGAAAGAAGGTTTCACCGACTTCCTAAGTAGGTGGAGGAAGACTAGTACCCAACTTGTCGAGCGTCCAGATGAAGCTACCCTGGTGGAAAAATTCTTGGACAACTTGAAGCCTATTTATGCAAGTCATTTGAGGTACCAAAACATCAAAACCTTCAAGGATTTAACTGTACTAGGGACAAGGATCGAAGATGACATCCGTAAGGTACTCTTGTCCAAAACGGTAGGTCATGGATATCAAGGCTCAACAAGTCATTCTTACGGCTCTACTAGCAAGACTGATGAGGTTAACCTTCTCGAACCATCAAAGAAGAATAACCCACAAAGGAAGTTCACAAATAATGGAGATACATACTCCAATGCTCTGAAGAGATTGATGAAACAGGGTAAGCTCCAATCCATAGGGCCTACACCTGAACCAGAAAAGAACTCCAAGTCCTGGGACGAGAATTCATACTGCGAATATCATAGAGGTAAGGGACACGATACAAAAAAATGTTACAAGCTAAAACATGTACTTCAGGACATGATTGAAGACGGTCGCCTACCAATACCGCGTGGAGGTAAGCCTAACAATACTCAGAATCCTCTTGGAGTTCTGATGATTACAAGTGACGAATCTACCTTAGATTGCTCACATCTTATCTTCCCAAAAGAGGAGGTAATCAACGGGATATGAACAGATAGCGAGGAAGACGTCTACCTCTAGGATCTTCCCTTAATCAAAGAAGCCGAAAACATCATAGATGAGATCATTGCCACGCTAGGCACCGCAACCAGTTCGAATCAGCAGAAAGGATGGAGAAAGTTGATCAAGTGGACGAATAACCAAGGAAGACTCTTCAAGCTCACCACTGGAGAAGGAGAGATGTTCAAAGGAAAACGAGAAGACAACGAATTCGAGTGAGAGTCAGAGTCGGAATCAGAGTCGGAGTCTAGAGAAGTCCCTAGAGAGTCTCCTCCTGTCGTCACTCCCACTCCCATTGTTTCTCCTAGCTTAGCATCGAGTAGTAACAATAGTTTGGGAAATGTCCCGATAGCTATCCCTTTACCGCCACTGACTACTGAGCAGATGGCTTCTTTGTTTTAACTCTTTTCAAATTTTAATATGAATAAATCAAATTCTGCTTACTCTTTGTGTTATTCTGAATGCAATTCTATTTAATATGATAATGAGGATGACCCAGACGCAGACTCAATCGAAATACCTCCCTACATAGCTAAAGAAATACTACAAGAAGGGGAAGGGGGACCAGTTATAGAGAACACCGAGCCCATCAACGTAGGAACCGAACTAGAACCCCAAGAACTTAGGATAGGGACGACCTTGAGCTCCACTGAAAGGGCCAGTTTTATAGACCTCCTACACGAGTTCAAAGATGTTTTTGCTTGGTCCTACAAAGACATGCCAGGGATCGACAGGGATATCGCAGAGCACAGAATCCCAATCAAACCCGTAAAAAAGAAGCTTTGTCGAATGAGGACAGAATGGGGTCTTAAGATCAAAGAAGAAGTCGATAAGCAATTCAAAGCCGGGTTCATCAAAGTATCCGAGTACTCAGACTGGGTAGCCAACATAGTACCCATACCCAAAAAGGATGGGAGAATCCGTGTTTGTGTTGATTTCAGAGACTTAAACAAAGCAAGTCCCAAGGACGACTTTCCTCTACCACATATCGACATATTGGTGGATAATACAGCAGACCACGCATTGTTATCCTTCATGGTTGGATACGCGGGATATAATCAAATCAAGATGGCCATAAAAGACATGCACAAGACCGCCTTCGTCACATAATGGGGCACCTATTACTACACGGTTATGACGTTTGGGTTCATCAATGTTGGAGCTACGTATCAACGCACCGTAACTACACTACTACATGACATGATGCATAAAGAAGTGGAGGTATACGTAGACGATATGATTGTCAAGTCCAAGGGTAGAGAAGGTCACATTAATAACCTTCACAAATTCTTCTCAAGACTACGAAAGTACAACATGAGGCTCAATCCGCAGAAATGTGCATTTAAAGTAACATCCGGCAAACTCCCGGGATATGTCGTTAGCCAACGAGGGATAGAAATCGACCCTTCCAAGATCAAAGCTCTAATCGAAATGTCGCAACCTCAAACAGAGAAGGAAGTTAGAGGATTCTTGGGCAAGGTGCAATACATAAGTCGATTCATATCGAAACTCACCATGATCCGTGAACCTATCTTCAAAAAGCTAAAAAAAATAGATCACACCAAGTGGGATGACGACTGTCAAAAGGCGTTCGACCGAATCAAGAAGATACTAGCCAAACCACCAGTGCTCATGCCTCCTCAACGAGATCAACCTCTTGGTTTATATCTCACAGTAACCAAAACAGCCATGGGAGCTATGTTAGCACAAACCGTGGGAAAAGAAGAAAGAGTTATCTACTACCTTAGTAAGAAGTTCTTGGAGTATGAGTGCAAGTACACACCACTCGGAAAGACATGCCTCGCTCTTGTGTGGGCAACAAAGAAGCTACGCCATTACATGCTTAGTTATTCCGTCAAAATATACTTCAAAATGGATCCTGTCAAATACCTCTTCGAAAAACCCGTTCTCAATGGACGCCTAGCGAGATGGACATTGATGCTCTCAGAGTTCGATCTCAAATATGTACCTCTGAAAGTTATAAAAGGACGCGCTGTCGCCGAGTTCTTCGCAAAAAATCCCATCATTGATACACAAACAATAGACACCTGGTCGTTTCCGGATGAAGATATACTCCAAACCGATGTAGACTCCTGGGACGCTTATTTTGATGGAGCGTCTAACTTAAGAGGATTTGGAATAGGAGTGTTGCTCATTTGTCTTGAAGGTGAGCATACACCACTCTCTGTCAAACTCGACTTCGAGGTGACAAATAACGCAGCAGAATACGAAGCTTGCCTCATTGGGCTATAAGCGGCAGTAGGTTTAGGCATCAAGAATCTTCGAGCACATGGAGATTCATCCTTGATCATCAACCAAATTACAGGGTCTTAGAAAATTCGGAGTGAAAGCTTAGCACCCTATCAAGCCAGGATAGACCAAGTTGCCCAATTCTTCGATCAAATAACTTACCTACACCTACCTCGAGAAGAGAATCAATTTGCAGATGCTCTTGCAAAACTTGCATCTTTGATTAATATGCCGGATAATATGGTAGAAATGCCTTTATACATCGAACGATGGTCAGAACCAGCTTATGTGCACCAAATTATAGATGAAGAAGAAAACCCAGAGGAACCTTGGTTCCACGCAATTTTGAACTTCAAAATCAATGGCACCTATCCACCAGATATGGATAAGAGGGGACAATGTGCTATATGCTTACTAGCCTCCCAATACGTCCTCATGCAAGGAGAATTGTATAAAAGAACACCTCTTGGTGTAGTCTTGCGTTGCCTTGACCGTTCACAGGCACATAAAGTGATGGAAGAAGTCCATGATGGAGAATGTGGATCTCACATGAGTGGACCAATGATGGCAAAGAAAATCACGCATTTGGGATATTACTGGACCACAATGGAATTCGATTGCATCAAATATGTCAGACATTGCCACAACTGCCAAATCTTCGGAAATGTGCAACATATCCCTCCCTCATTACTCTACACCATGAAGTCTCCTTGGCCATTTTCTGCTTGGGGAATCGACATCATCGGAAAGATCACCCCAGCCGGAACAGAAGGTCACTGCTTCATTCTGGTAGCAATTGATTATTTCACCAAATGGGTAGAAGCGGCTTCTTACACTAGTCTCACAGCCAAGAACGTGGCAAAGTTCATACAAACCAATATCATCTGTCGATACGGTTGCCCACATGATATCATTAGTGACAATGGGTCACATTTCCAGGCTGAGACTGAACAATTGCTAGCCAAGTACAAGATCAAACACCACCGTTCCTCGTCGTATAGACCACAAACTAATGGCGCAGTAGAGGCATCAAACAAGAACGTTGTCACAATCCTCAAGAAAATGATTGACAATTATCGAGATTGGCCAAGCAAGATACCATTTGCCTTATGGGGATATCGCACATCTGTTAGAACACCCACTTGGGCCACTCCTTTCTATTTGACTTACGGCATGGAAGCCGTGCAACCAGTCGAGCTAGAAATACCATCCTTGAGCATTCTACTCGAAAGTCAAATCCCGGAAGCCGATTCGAAGAGAGACAGATATGAAGATTGCGTGCATTACACAATGTGCAAACATATCAGGCACGTATCAAACGCGCCTTCAACAAAAGGGTTAGGCCTAGGAACATCAAAGAGGGAGACTTAGTCCTCAAATCAGTTAGAGCTCTTTTACCTCTCGATCCACGAGGAAAGTTCAAACCCAACTGGGCTGGACCATTTCTGGTCAAGTCCATACTCCCGGAGGGTGCGGTTAGAATCACAGACCTAGATGGGAATGAATTTGCCAACCTAACTAACCACGACCAACTGAAACGATATTATGCCTAGAATAGGAACAAAAATGCGCTTCGCGTAACATCACGTGTCGCTCATGTGGCACGAAATAAAAACGGCCCCTGGCCAGCTGAAATAAAGCTTATGTCACTTTGCTCTTGCATTTTGACAGTTTGTCATCCTCATGTCATCAAATAAACTGAATTGTGCTTTAGGAGTAAGTAAAGCTCATGCTCATTTTCTAGTCCATTACAAGCTCTTTCTTAGAACAATTATTCTTTTACATTTACTTGAACCACGCGCAAGGGTTTGATTTCATTTTTAAAATGAATACGTAGGCAATCCTTCACAGGATAGAACCCATTGTTTTTAAATGTAAATAGAAGGACATTTGCATATGCATTTAGAATTCGACAAGAATAATAAAAGAAAATAACGACGGTTTCATAACCAATTAATCTTTTATTCATTTCCTTCCATAATAATAATAATACGCCACATATTAAAATAATGCTAAAAATAAATAGGCTAGGATTATAAAAACCCCACCATTTTATTACAAATAATAATAATAATAATAAATAACACTAAGACTTAGGCTATTCTTCCATCTTCCCCTTGCCTTTGTCATTTTTGTCATATTTCTTATCTCGACCACGAGCCAGGCGCTCCTGCGCTATCTCAGACCTAATCACCAACGGTCTCTCTCGCGGTCTAGTCTTGCCATTCCTATCAACCACCTTTTCGACGACAGGAGAGGTCTTCGATTTCTTCGACGGATGAACAACTCGGAATCCGGCTTCTTCCTCTCCCTCGGTCAAGTAATTCTCTTTCTCCTTCGCTACATCATGAACCTTGTAATCAACATGCTCGCGCTTCCTTAGCCTGTCTCGCTCCTCAGGAGTAGTAGCCTTCCTCCACTGCAAGTAGGAATCCGATACCCATAATGCACTAACAGAAGCGTTTAGGAACCACATGTTTCTCTGAGCTCATTTGAGGGCCCACTCTCTTCGACTCTCGGTAGTAAGTGCCACGGCAGTCTGAGGAACAATATCAAGTTTAGGAATCATCTGCTTCAAGCCAACCTGCCTCATCAGTCTCTCTGGGAAGAAGCATATCATGAATTCCAAGCCAGGAATGCGCACCGATCGAGTAGGATCCAGAGACGATACTCCAGTAACAGACTTGAGATGCCACCATGGTACAATCCATCTGATCAGGGACCATCCTCATTCTTCAACTTGTTCTCCCAATAGTTGCAAACCCGAGTGAAGTCCACCATATAAAGCCTGGTCCTCATTGCAATCGAGCGATCATGGTAAGCAGGAACATTAACTGGGGCTCGATCAGCTGCAGACGCTTCATATGCCAGACCTACCAAAGCAGGTATTAGTATCCCCCCCCCCCCCCCCGAAAAAAAAAAAAAAAAAAAAAAAAAAAAACTAAAAACCGAAAAAAAAATGAAAAAAAACTGAAAAAAAAGAAGAAAAAAAAAACGAAGAAAAAGAAGGTTGTATTCTTTTACCTGCAAGATGATGGGACTTCCTAAATAAGGAAGGTCGCGGTTGACTTTCCTGTTATCCAATCCCAATTGGATCTCTCCTAAACATAGGCAAGCTGGGCTCCTGCACAGCTCCATTTGCTCAACTAAACTCAGATAGCGAGGATCACCTCTCATCTCCTCATCAACATGCCCTTGGAGGACATAACCATGCAATCGGCGAATCCGAACGCCCTACGCCTCGCAACATGGGAGACAGAAGGGTCGGCCTTATTTATGAACCGATCGATAAAATCAAGCATTCGAACTCCTTTTGAGGTCACGATGAAAGATCAAAGATCCATATTAGACTCTCTAATAAAATTAATTTATCTCATAAATTGTCATTTAGGTGATCTATGTAACATGCATGCTAATATGAAAGCATAAAAATGAAAGTATAAGGAAAAACAATTTCCTTACATTGATTTAGTGGTAAAAGGGGCACAAACTAGTTCACCTTACTAGTTTGTTCTTAAGCTATATGAATATGGAAGATCCTCCAAAAACCAACCTCCAAAGTAGAAGGTCTCCTTCCTTAATCCACCCAAGAACTTACCCAACAACCTTACTAATATTAACTAGATATAAGTTAGACTACCCTTGATAATATGTAGATATTACTAACATCTTAGTAATTATTTATTTTACTAACATATCTTAGTAAAATGATTTTATTCGTTTTTAGAGAGAAAAGACCAACAAAACATTCACATGCAAATGCACACAAATGAAGTAGTGTGCAAAAATGAACAAAACAATTGGAGTGTATGCATGTGAAAGTGGCGGGTGGAACTTAGTGGAGTGAGGGAGTGTACAAACTTTGTCTTATATTTTTCATCTTACATCACATGCAAAATCTTACATAAGATAACTTATGGTAGTATACAAAATAAGGTGAAATGATTATGTGAGTAATCATCCACTACTCTATTTTACACGGTCCACTTGCCCATTAACGGGTCGATGTTGGTTCTTATATTTGTCGCACAAATACGTGTAATTTTATTTTAAACATCGTTTCATGTTTAAATACTTCCATAATTAATTCGTCCAATTCACTCCGTAAATATACGTGTACCACTACACATATTATTTACGTACTAATATTAATCACATTAATCAATTAGTACAATTTTAGTAAATTAACAGTTAATTAACTAAAATCCGTCTCCCAAAACTTATTATTCAATTATCGCATAATTAAATAATAACTGACGCTCCTTGAGTTCGCAACTCGAAATCTCTCTAAAAATAATCGACTAACCTCTTAGTCTATAAATCAAGGGACTAAATAAATTGTATCTCATACAATTAATTAGTTGTCAATTGGGGTTCGTTCCTTTAGGTGTGACCGAAAGGGGTCAGTTGATCACCGCCGTCTCACGACAATAACGTCAAACTCTAGTCAACCAACCGTTATCGATTTACGTTAATCAACTGACGAGGATCAAATAATTAAATATCTGATGATATTCCATTAATGAGATTTATTATGTTAACGCACTATTGTGGAGGACACTAACTCCAACAATCTCCCACTTGTCCGACACAAGGTGTGCGCTACCAATTCTCTTGTCCGTTTTAATCTCCCACTCAATGCAAGGTGTCTTTCAGGTCGCACTTGCACACGAACATATCGCGAGTGGTTTTCTCGATCGGGAGTGTGACTACCTGACCGGAAAAATCTCTCACAGATTACTTCCGAGCGTGGCCACGCATTTGTAGTCATTAACTCCTCGAGTGGCCTTGACATATAGTTACCCAACGTGGGTGGACAATTCCTGTATGCCCTATCTATCCTATTGCACAATACAGCTCACCATGACCTAGTAAATGCCCTTTTGGCCTCCTTTCACGGCACGACCTAGGACAAAAACCAAAGTCACTCGGAAACTGCACCTGCTCAGATAATAGTCTCCAGTCAAAAGAATCGACTCATTAGAACATCTTAGAGATCCCCGCCACGACCAGGCGTCTATAATAGAACTTAGGGACTCTCTAAATGGTGATTGTCCGGCAAAGTGTCACACACTCTGCCTATGTAATCGACCAGTCATCATATATGACCTTATGGTGTTGAACAACCATCAATCGACTCACAATCTAGTCACTCCGAGACGTCACCTCATTAAGTGACTAGGGACATAATACTATGTTCATCTTATTCACTTGAATATTTTTCAACATTGTCTCCACAATTTATTCAGATAAACAAGGTATTCTTGTTTTCAGTCAAACTGAATAATTGAGTTCTTAAAGAAACTATAACAATGAATGCAATCATCACTTATGTAAATATCAATACTCTATCCAATATTTACATAACGATCTTCAGCAATTAAGGTATACTGCTCAATCACATTGAGATGACATAACCATCATGTCTACCTTATGCCAACGGCTTTGGTTAGAGGATTAGCAACAGTTGCATCACTCTAATTTCCATTGCTATTTTCCCTTGTTCTATGCAATTTTTTCATCACATAGAGCCTTTCTAAGTACATGTCTAAACAAGTTTTTAGACTCTGGTTCTAAAGCCAGTCAAACACTCCCACTGTTTTCACAGTCTCTTGGGATACGATATTCGGCTAACAGAACTACTCTAGTCCCATTAAATTCCGGTTATCAACTATCTCTTTTACAACATCGGATGTTGTAATGTACTTAGCTTTCGTTCATGATTTGTACGTATAACACTTATACATACACATCCTTTATATGACATCTTTTATGTATGACTCCTCATACATGTTAGCTTTATACATGTATAACTTCTTATACACATATGTATAACTTCTTATACATATTATTCTTTATGCACATAGCACTCTTACATGCTAACCATTCCTTAACGATGCTCATAACATCTTATAAGCATAGGAATGTTTCCGTGTAATCCTTTTAGACAAAATTCATAAATTCCTCCAAACTACAAGAGTAAATCCTCAGTGCTTCTCAAGTACTCATGGATGCTCTTGATAATCATCTAGTGACACTCACTAGGAAATGATTGGTACTGACTTCTCATATTCTCAACATGATAAGTCCCGACGGGAGAAGCTTTTAGCATATTTAATAGATCCTGCAGCGGAACCACAAGAGATCATATTAATTGTTCAACAACTTGAACGAGTCAAGAATATTATCACATAAGTCTCTTGACTATAATGCTAATATCCATAGAGATCTATCTAATTAGATCCGGATATTTAATATGCGCCATGCTACTCTCAAGTATTCACCCGTGAATATTTCTAGTCACTAATATGTCAAACACATATTTTAGACTAAGAAACATCACCTTAACTACATTTCTAGTCACTAATATGTCAAGCACATATTTAGACTAAGAAACTCACTTTAGTTCCCACTAAACTCCATGTATCATCATGATACCTCGACACTCGAGTAATACCATTTTGATAGACTACATGATTGAACACAAAGTTCCATCTCTTTGACGTATATAGATCACAAAAGGGATCTTTCAAGCATGCCAGGCTTCTTAGCATTGACAAGATCAACAAAACTTCTCCGAAGGAGAAAGTTTCGTTATTCTTTTGCCGAATCTCATCCTCATGAGAGGCTATATTGCTAAGAACATACGAATTGATAAAGGCATTTGGGTTGTCACAAACTCTCTATAACAAGCCCAAATTTTAAACATCTTATGTAACCTTTACGACAAGATCAAGGTAACCAACCAAAGTATTTACCTTAAATCAAGTCTCGAAAACATCTCGTGTTTCCTTCCTTATCGCATCGTGTGCAAGGAGATCAATTCGAATTGCATTGCAACACGCCATCACATAGAGTTCATACTATAGAAATGCTTTTGATGAGGGTTTAAGATTCGTCACTTTTGAAAAGTAACGCAATATTATCGCAAAATTATCTCCTTATAACCACTGAGCCACAATAAAGAACGTCTTCTTGCATTATACTCAGGTTGTGGGTCTTGGACTTCCGTAAGTTCAAAATTTCTCCCACTCTGTCTTCCAGAAAATTGAAAATCTTTCTAGAAAGACAGTATTATGAGCCACAAACTCTTTGTTCTCGTTTTGGAGGAGTAAAAACCAAGTGGTTCAATTTTGGATAACCCTCACAAATACATAAATTGGTTCTGAACATAAACATTTATGGTCCCAAATGTATAATAATGACAAATTAGGGACTCTCCCTATCCATATCTCATATGGAGTCATTTAGGCTATTATAGTCGGGTTTTAAACTTTTAGTGAGAAAATAGCTTACAAAATTGCGAAAAAACCTCAAACTATATCTCATAAAGTTCGGTTTATATACATGACTACACCATACTCTATGGTGTCCCAAGGAGAAGGTATTATGTGAACTGGTTCACAATCTTCTTAGTGACTAACAAGGTCATTACTTGATATTACCCATTTGATCTTCAAAGTCATTACTTTGAAACTTCCGATCAACATCTTGATCTTGACGTGCTATTGGTTTACTACTTCATTTTGAAAAAATTCCACGTTTCAAAAATTACTTTTATGTCTTATTAAATAGATATGAGGTTTTCATATCTACTTAACATTATGGTAAAAGTATCCAAGTATGTATATTACCAACTATCGGCCTTACACATCCGTATGTATATGGTCGATCACCTCACTATTGTGTTTCTTCTCTACAAAAGAAAACATAATACATGCACACATACCATAAGACTCACAATCAAATGGTTGTTCAATGTGCTTTTCGTTTACTCGTTTGAAACGAATTTACTTGAGGTTTGATCAATTGGGTTCACTAGATTAGAGACTTTAAAATCTACTAGATAGTATAATATTTAGTTTTCGTGAAGAATGTAAAATTCCTCTAACTTGAGTGGTATAAACCAACCACCAAGTTATCATAGGAGTAGGTACAATCTTTTGTTTTAAATCACATAAGTGATCCCTTCTATGTAAAAACATAGATGATTACATTCTTTTAAAACAAAATTTAGGTACATTTGTCCCCATCAAAATCATTGCTACTCTAGCACCATTTCGATACAAAATGTCCTATGCTAGACGTCTTACGTTTTATCAATTCATGTAAACTTCTTTACAAAGAAATGACCCGTACTTGTTATCTCATACCAAGATAGTGGAACTAGCCTATCCATTGAGTAGATGTCTCTTTCAACTTTGTTCTATCGCATACATCTAGGGTTGATACTTCTTAACTCCCACTCACTTTCACATTCCTCTTTGCTTCAATCAAGCAAAAAATGAATCTCATGAAGACCTCTCTTCATGTCATTTGTGATATTTTATACACTTAGTAAGAGTGAATTACTATAAAGTGAGTGAAACATGTGGCAAAATCTCAACTTCTTGCGAAATTGGACTACCTAACCGTTCAATTGTTATCATATGCCTAAATTCTTTAGCGCATAAACAATCGATTTGGCTTTTATTGAATTGAGCCATTTGACGGTATTATATTGGAGTATTATAAGTGTTTTTGAAAACTCTTTTCGCAAACTTTTGAATTACTCTTGAGTAATTAAAATTAATATGTCATCATCATGACGGAGGTCTCACTTTCGAAATCAAGACTCTCTTGATAAAATTTGACTCCCTTTTAAACTCGTAATAAGAGTTTGCAACATGAAAACCCCCTTTTAAATATGTATGGATGTTAAGTTGTATAATAATCGCAATAATTGTTGTAAGCTAATGTAGGTGAATTGGTAAATCATGTTACCAATCATTAATTCCTTCAAAGAAACCGCTTCATATGAAAGAACGAAATGAGTATAATTATAAATAGAGAAAGGAGGATGAAGTGCGCGATGTCATACATTTATGAGAATGAACGAAAAATAGGAAAAATTAACATTCAATGTTTTAAAAATACCTGTGAAAAAATGTTCAACAAGTTTTAACATTTTTATAATGATCTCCCACTAAATTATATAAATGATTCCAAGACCCAAATATTAAACAAAAATGAGCATCGCTTGGGCGAAACATCCCATAATTGCGTAAATTCGGTATGTCACGTTGACTAATTCTACCTCTAGAACTCTTGGTCGACGAATTTCCTCAAATTCATCTACTAGCCCCGGAACACAAGACCGTCTTATATCCCGTTGAGTCCAACCAATTTTAGCGTGTGATAACCGTTTACCACCCTACTTACCCAAGGTAAAAAGAGAATACCCCGCTTGGGCGAGCGTGGCTCTAATGAACAAGAGATTAATAGGTGTTACTAATTGGTAAGGCTAATCTCAATTTTAGTTATGTGAGAGATCTTGTCAATTTAGTCATAAATTCCCTATAAGTCAACTAAGTCGGTGAATGTAAATGACGTGAATTGACAATCGCGAAGATAAAATGCATGTGAATGGCGATTTTGGCATGCGCGAAAATAAAAACAAGCAAACAAGTAAGCATATGAATAAATCCTAGTATAGCCACCTAGTTAATAAAAACTAGACTATTACATATCAGAAACCAACTCTTTGGTCCGTTGCCTCTTCATTCCAAAAGTGGCTCCTTCTTGTGGGATTTGGAACACCTTCCAAAAATAGACTCCGTCTCGATGTAATCCGTCTTTAGGAAACGCCGGTAAGAATAACTATTACAATTGAATTACATAGCTATTCCTATTATACATTAATTAATAAAATAAATAAAACTATTAATTAATTACAAACCGACGATACGAGATCGTATTTACTTACAAACAAATCGATATTCCCATTCATTTCGGGTAATAACGATTAAAATTAACTAGGCCATACTAGGTACAACAAGATAAATACTTTAAATAAATGACAATCATTCATTCAACTTAAATAAATATGCTTAAAATGCTGTAAAATGATGCCAAAATCGGCCTATATATCATTCGTTGGTATCCATCTCGATTTTTGTGGATTTAATCGATTTTTAACATGTAAAAATCAATAATCAACTCTTAAATCTCATTTAAGTCCAAACTAATTGTCCAAACTGTTTTGAACCTCAAAATTAGTCCTCACTAATTTTATGATAAATAATTAGTTTGATTTGGTGATATTTTGCTAATTTAATCGGAAAAATCATATTATTTAAGTAAAAATCCAAAATAATTGAAAAATTACCCAAACAAAATTGAAACAAAATTTTTTAATATTCTGGAACACTCCCAAGAACACCAAAATGTCAGAAAAATGGCCCAAAAATTCCGGATATATTTTATGAAGAAAAAGATCGATATTTATCGGTTTTTAACCACTAAAACCAATAAACATCAAAACAAAGTGAAAACACACATGAAAAATCACTTTTGACATTTAAATAATATTATTAAATGTACATAAATTTAACATAGGCTGAATCAAATGTTTCGAAATTATGATAAATTAATTTGACTTTTATCGACTTTTATCTCATAAAATCAATAAACATGCAAAACTTTCGAACCAACTTTCAACTTTTTGCATACAATCAGTAGAAAACATGCATGAACTACCATAAAAAATCCATGCACCGAATCAACTTTTAACTATTTTTAGTCAATTTTTAACTAAAATGCGACATTTTGACTCGGTTTTCTACCAAAAATCATTAAAAATAGCAAAATAACTTCAAAAATCACCAAAAATACCACAAACCTTTTGAGATCAATAGGTATGCATGTCCCAAAAATTTCGTGCTAAAACCTCTTCTAACACCATTTTTGAGTTTTTATAAATTATCTCATAATTCATTAAAATGCTTAAAATCAACATGCAAATTACAAGCCTTAGCTCTGATACCACTTGAAAGATCAAAGATCCATATTAGACTCTCTAATAAAATTAATTTATCTCATAAATTGTCATTTAGGTGATCTATGTAACATGCATGCTAATATGAAAGCATAAAAATGAAAGTATAAGGAAAAACAATTTCCTTACATTGATTTAGTGGTAAAAGGTGCACAAACTAGTTCACCTTACTAGTTTGTTCTTGAGCTATATAAATATGGAAGATCCTCCAAAAACCAACCTCCAAAGTAGAAGGTCTCCTTCCTTAATCCACCCAAGAACTTACCCAACAACCTTACTAATATTAACTAAATATAAGTAAGACTACCCTTGATAATATGTAGATATTACTAACATCTTAGTAATTATTTATTTTACTAACATATCTTAGTAAAATGATTTTATTGGTTTTTAGAGAGAAAAGACCAACAAAACATTCACATGCAAATGCACATAAATGAAGTAGTGTGTAAAAATGAACAAAACAAATGGAGTGTATGCATGTGAAAGTGGCGGGTGGAACTTAGTGGAGTGAGGGAGTGTACAAACTTTGTCTTATATTTTTCATCTTACATCACATGCAAAATCTTACATAAGATAACTTATGGTAGTATACAAAATAAGGTGAAATGATTATGTGAGTAATCATCCACTACTCTATTTTACACGGTCCACTTGCCCATTAACGGGTCCATGTTGGTTCTTATATTTGTCGCACAAATACGTGTAATTTTATTTTAAACATCGTTTCATGTTTAAATACTTCCATAATTAATCCGTCCAATTCACTCCGTAAATATACGTGTACCACTACACATATTATTTACGTACTAATATTAATCACATTAATCAATTAGTACAATTTTAGTAAATTAACAGTTAACTAACTAAAACCCGTCTCCCAAAACTTATTATTCAATTATCGCATAATTAAATAATAACTGCCGCTCCTCGAGTTCGCAACTCGAAATCTCTCTAAAAATAATCGACTAACCTCTTAGTCTATAAATCAAGGGACTAAATAAATTGTATCTCATACAATTAATTAGTTGTCAATTGGGGTTCGTTCCTTTAGGTGTGACCGAAAGGGGTCAGTTGATAACCGCCGTCTCACGACAATAACGTCAAACTCTAATCAGCCAACCGTTATCGATTTACGTTAATCAACTGACGAGGATCAAATAATTAAATATCTGATGATATTCCATTAATGAGATTTATTATGTTAACGCACTATTGTGGAGGACACTAACTCCAACACACGAGACGGTCAACCTCGGCTCTTGTCAATCCAAGCAAATCCCTAAACTTGCTTTTATACCCTTAAGAAGTAGAGGGTATAGCAGGCATATGTTCTGGGTCCCATCCACCAATTGCAGCAATTTTTTCGGGAAACAGACAGATGTCGCCTCCAGGGAAGGCAAACACGTGGAAATTAGGGTCCCAATACTCAAGACAGGCATCCAAGAATGGCTTAACAACCTTAACTAGTTTCAAGCTCAAAATCGATCAAAAGTTATAGGCGCCCATATCATGTTTCTCCACATTTGTGAATTCATTTGTCCATTCTTTGAGACGGATTTCTAAAGCATCCATGTTGTATGCCTAATTAGAGAGTTTTATGTAATAGACGGAAGAAAAACGGAATAATTGTATGAATAAAACCTCCATCGACGTCTATATTTATACTAAAAGCTGTTTCCTAAAATATGTCAGAACGGACACACTGGGGAAATGGCGCAGCACGTGCTGCGCCTCTTCGAAGGGACGCAGCTCATGCTGCGCCTCTTCCTCAGAGATATTTCTGTGATTTTCCGCATTGGATCTTTCTTAAATCCTTAAACATAATTTCCTATTCGTATAGGATATTATTTTTGGTAATCCCGTCGAATTACCATATTTCGAGTTTCCTAATCTTACAGGCACGTTTTTCGAGGCGAAATCGGCATTTTCGTCAAACAAGCACACTTACCCATTTCCTTTTGGGGAATCATTTCACCAATTTAACTATTTATTTTCAAACTTACCCATTTTCTTTTTATTTTTTTTTTGGGGAATCATTTCACTCCCGTTTCATATTTCATTTCAAACTTATACGTTTCTTTTTTTTCATTTTTTAGGGGGTAGCCCTCCCTACCGTCCGGTCATTTTCGGCAACTTTTTTGCATTTTTCTCGAAGTCTTGTCTTGCGCTAATTTAGGCCATGTGTACAAATACGTGTTTTATGTGCAATTTCTATGTAAATTTCGGCAGCATGACGGCATACACCGTCATCTACCAAACCTGTTCAAAGCTAACCTGCAGGTACAAGCATGACAACCCAGCAGCAAAGGCACCTAGGCCGTCATATGTACAACCAAAAGGACATATGTGCACCAAACTGGGGGCTCGTGCCCGAAACGAAGTTCGAAAGTCCAAAATAAAAGTTCTAAAATGTACAAAAGTGTGTACGGTACAGCCAACAAAAACAACAAAAAACAAAAACAAACTACTGCTGGTCACCGCCTAACTAAGTAACTCTCGCCTCGAGAGCAGCGATCTCGGCGTCGCGGACCTCCAACTCTCTCAACAGGCGAGCTGTCTCCTCCCGAGACTGCGCCAACTCCCGCTCCAGGTCGCGCTCCCTCTGCAAATGACAACGAATTGCCTCTTGTCAATCAATTCAAACATAAAGGAAGTTAGAAAATTCAAAAATGAAGTAAACGGAAGGTTCATACCTGACGTCCTCGACCGCCAGCAAATGCCTCGACGACAGTAGCCCGTAGCCGGTTGGCTACCCTCCACAAAGCCACGAAACGAGATGGCGCTACCTGCATTTCAATAAACCAGGATTCTCAATTATTGTACAAAATTAAACAAATGTATTCTTATACAAAAGAATCAAGTCGGGGAACTTACCCTCCGAATCAGATGCTGCCACTCGTCCATGCCAGCATCTGTCACCGCCTCGCCAAAGTCGCGAAGCTCGGAGATCGTCGTCATCCCCGCCGCATCAATGTACTCGAGGGTCTCGGGGTACGCTGGGGGCTCGACGCCCACCGCCTCAACCTCCTGCAAAATCCAAATGGTCTGAGTAATCAGTGATCATTCATCATGTTTTCAAGCCAATTCGAAAGAAAAAGTGAGGCACTTACCACGACCGGCCAGTACGCCAACCTCCGGTGAGTGAACGCAGAGTAGTCCTCGCCAGGAAGAAGGAGAGCGTCACCGCCGACGTCTGCCAGGTCAGCCTCCCTCTCAGCATCGGAAGGCTCCCTAAACATCGTCCGAGGAGGACCGATGAGCACCGTGAAGACATGTCGAGAGCACTGGGGAGTCAAACGCTCGCCCAAGTACCACACGGGACCCATCGACGTCCTCATCAGCAGCCGTCTCGAACTCCTAGGTCGAAGGACCTCAGCCACAAAAGGAGGGATGTCAGCGTAGTCCGCCTAAGGCCTGGGCACCCGCTAAGATAAGCAAACAAGAGGTCATTCTTATGATTGTTTGAACTGGTGAGTAAACACACAAAGGAAAATGATCAAAAGGTACTCACGCCACCCAGCTGCAGGGCGTTCACGTCCCGTCGACAGACATCGTAAGAAGAGCGCTGGCTCTTCCTACGGCACATCACCCAATCCCTCACCACGGGATAAGCTCTCGCCCCCGACTCCGTCCTCTTGGGCGCGAAGCTCGGAAAGTAGGAGTACACCCACCCTGCAAAACAAGATAATCAATGACGATCTTTCGTGATTCGATAAGGAAAGGAAATGATCTTTCATGATACGAAATGAAGGTTCATACCTCCAGCAGCAGTCCAGGGCCGACAGGGGCAGGAGAAGTCCCCTTCTCCACCAGCTCGGGACGAACTATGGCCCTCATATAGCGGGTGAGGACCGCAAAGCCAGGAGTGACCCAGTCCCAACGACCTAAGTCACTCAAGTCAGAATGAAAAGGAAGAAGCTTCGTCGACAGCCTCTCCCCCTTGTCTCCAAGGTAGAGTGAAGACACGAACCACTAGAGCCACAGACGAGCTCTCTGCTCCGAAGTGCAAGGAGGTGGAGCCTCTTCCCTCCCATCGATCATCACCACCGTCGGGACCTTGCCAGCAAAGTAATCCCTGATGTAAGTGCTCGGCACTAACCCGGGAACCGTAGCAGCGTTTGCCGCCAGGTTCCAGCCGATGAGTCTCCTAGGCTCAGCCGAGTCCACTCTCATGGCCGTCGACGGCCACACCACAGCCTCAGTCCCACACGGCAAACTAAAAATCATGCCGTAATCCTCCAACGTGACCCCAACCTCGCCGAAAGGAATGTGAAAGGTCGAGGTCGTGTCCCATAACCGATCAAGAAAGGCTCGAATCAGGTAAAGGTTAGCCCGAATCTTCCTCCCCTTGATCTCCCTCCACGCTCGTACCAAGGCCCCAAAAGCTCCCAACTCGTTGATGGTCTGCTCCTCCGCTGACAGCCTCCCGTAAGCCTCCATCATCGTAGTGTAGCCGGAAAAGGACCTAATGTTCTCGGCCTCCTATTTTGATTCAATGCGAAAGCTATCTTTAGTTCGAATGAAACAGAAAAGGAATGGCAAATGAAAGACAAGAAAGAAGGTAAATGAAAGAATGATGAATTCGAGATTTACCAAGCTCTTCACCGTCCTGCAGGACAGGTGACTCTCCTCCGCTCAGATGAGATGCCGGCTATCCCATCTCTTAGCCCACTCCGGTGCTCCCCTCAGTTTATGATCACCTCGTCCGACGTTGGCCCGCCTCGGGGCCTCCTCCTCAACAGCCTCCTCCTCGACGACCTCGTGCTCAGTAGTCGCCGTCGCAGTAGCAAAAGCCTCCTCTAACGCCTCCCCGAGCGTAAGAGAAGGGTTGAAACCAGTATCCACGTCCATGGGACCTCTCCCTGACGTAGAAGCCTCATCACCTGCAAAATTAAAGTAAATTAGGCCGCGTCAAGTGATGGCGAGCCTTAGTTAGAGGATTTTCAAGCTTTCAAAGCTCCGAAATTGCCCTTTTCTCGCCATCTTTGGCCATTTCTCCCGAAACCCGACTGCTCATGTGGTAATATGGGTTAGGTCAAGCCTAAATTCAAGCCTAGTCATGGGTTCGAGTCGGAATTTCGACAACATTTCATTATAACGGTGATTATGCCCTAGAAAAGTGTCCTGAAAAAGCCGTCGCAAATCAAAATTCCGAGATGGTAGGAAGTTTACCCATCACATAAGGATTCTGAATATCAAGTTTCGTCACAAATGGGCAATCCTAAGGTTATTTTCGAAGCAATTTACAACTCAGCTGTGAGACCGTCACAATATCACTCCAATGCTCAATACTCAATCAAGATTCGAAATGAACGCTTGGTTATGATCCTTATGCTACCAGTTATCCATTTATAAAGTCAATTTTACAAGGCAAGATCATTTGGGGGAAAAGCCCCAAATTTTTCGACATTTAGAGTTGGAAACCCTAATTTTGTCGTTCCAAATTGCGCAACTACGGTAGTTTAATGCAAAAATAGAACGCATACCTCGGTTAGTTATGGCAAATGCAAGATCTTGATCAAATTTTGACGAGAAATGGTTGGAATTTGAGAGAGTTTTGAGGTAGAAGGTCCGCTCGGCTGGGGAACATGAATTGATTATCTTCTTCAGACATCTTTGCCTCCGTTTGCATGTTTGAGATCCCTTCTCGAGTTTTGATGATTCGGAGAGCGGAACCAAGACCTGGTCATCGTCTGAACCGAGCACTAGGCTACGGGCGGTTTTATTTTGGGCTGTAGTTGAGACTCAAAAGATGTTTGAGGATAAAGGATGGGTGACATCTCGAAAGAGAAGCTCCCAGAGTGAGAAGGTGGGAATTTGATAAAACAAGGAATGGGCGACGTCTTAAGGAAGAAGCCCCCAGTAAAGAGGTATGAGATAAATTTTCTGCAGCTGGGTGGGATGGTTTTGAGGATTGATGTTGATGGTTGAGATTGAGATAGGTGCGCGCTTGTGTTCTTGATGGAGGACTGCCTACGTATTCGCGTGTTTGCGAAATCAAACCAGGTCGTAGTTCTGAGCTGGTTTTTGAGGATTGAAAATTGGAGATGTTGTGAAAGGAGTATGCGCGGTTGTGCCTTTGTAATAGGACTGCCTACGTATTCGCGTTTGTGCGAAATCAAACCAGATCGTAGTTCTGCGTGTGCGTGCAAAGGGTTGCAAATTGAAGGTGTGAAAATTGAATGTGTGTGGGGGTGTGGTTGTGTCCTCGAAGGACTGCCTACGTATTCACGTGAAGTGAAATCAAACCAGATCATAGTTCAGAATATGTGTGCGCCTAAGCGAGATGTTAGGACCTTAAAGTGATTTTGAGGGGTATGGTTGTGTCCTTGAAGGACTGCCTACGTATTCACGTGAAGTGAAATCAAACCAGATCATAGTTCTGAACGTGTGCCTAAGCGAGTTGTTAGGACCTTAAAGTGGAAGGGTCACGACGGTAAGTTCCGTTTGGTGACTCGTCTGAATGTGTGCCTAATCGAGTTGTTAGGACCTTAAAGTGTGAGGGTCACGAAGGTAAACTCCGTTTGGAGACTCGAGAAATTGATTTGAGATAATTCCTCCTTGATCATGAATCGAAGAGGTGTAATTTGTGAAAACGTTCCTTATCATGTGAGCACACTAAAAAGTGGACCCTAAGGGTAGATGGGGTATGTCCCGTTCTCGGTAGCAAAGCATTCGAGGACTCCGTATCTGGGTCAGGGTGAAAATGGCTTCGACATTATGGAATGTGGAGCTTGGTAATGATAGGTTTGTTTGGCAGATAAAAATCTGGAGCTCAGGGTCACGACGGTAAATCCCGTTTGGTGACTCGAAAGTTGATTGGAGAGAATTACCTCTTGATCATGAATCGAAGAGGCCTAGTTTGTGAAAATATTTCTTGTTACGTGAGCTCACTAAAAAGTGGACTCTAAGAAAGCAATGGACATGTCTCGTTCTGGGGAGCAATGTTTTTTGAAGACTCCATATATGGGTCAAGGTGAAAATGGCTTCGACATTATGGAATGTGGAGCCTGGTAATAATAGGTTTGTTTGACAGATAAAACTCTTGGGCTGAGGGTCACGACGGTAAATTCCGTTTGGTGACTCGAAAGTTGATTGGGGAGAATTTTCTACTGATCATGGATCGAAGAGGCATAGTTCGTGAAAATGTTACTTGTTACGTGAGCACACCAAAAAGTGGACTCTAAGAAAGCAATGTTTTTGAAGACTCCGTATCGGGGTCAGGGTAGAAATGGCTTCGGCATTTTGGAATGTGAAGCTTGGTAATAAGAGTTTTGTTTGACAGATAAAAATCTGGAGCTTGTATTTGTGGTGTTTAGGCCGATGGGTTACAGCTTGTAATGTGGTGCGGAATGGGGTCTCAGACTTGATGTGGCCTGAGCACGAAATGGTTTGTAAATAATTTGGGATAAGAATCCCATGTCTGGACCTTAAAGGTTAAGGTGTGATGTTATGAGCTTGAGGGGAATCCTCAGAAGCCTAGATAGGTCTCCTTGTAGCAGTCTCTAGAAGGACTTAAGGGTGAAGTGATTTAGGTTATAATCTTGAGGGGAATCCCTAGGATCCTATATAGGTCTCCCAATAACAGTCTCTAGAAGGACTTAGGGGTGAAGCGGTTTTGGTTGAGGTTTTAATGTTTGGTGTTTTGGACTTGTCGGTCCGGGATTTGGTGTGTTGGACTTGTTGGTCCTGGGCTTTGGACTTGTTGGTCTTGGACTTTGTATTTTGGACTTATTGGCCTTGGGCTTTGGACTTGTTAATCCTGGACTTGGTGTTTTAGACTCATGGGTCCTGGGCTTTGGAATTGTTGGTCCTGGACTTGGTGTTTTGGACTCATGGGGCCTGGGCTTTGGAATTGTTGGTCCTGGACTTGGTGTTTTGGACTCATGGATCCTAGGCTTTGGACTTGTTGGTCCTGGACTTTGTGTAGTTGACTCATGGGTCTTAGGCTTTGGACATGTTGATCCTGGACTTTGTGTGTTGGACTCATGGGTCCTGGGCTTTGGACTTCTTGGTCCTGGACTTTGTGTGGTTGACTCATGGGTCTTAGGCTTTTGACTTGTTGGTCCGAAGTTTGAAAAGTGACGGTTTTAAATCCGTTATTTAAAATTGTGGGAAAATAACGAATTTGAATTTCGCTATTTCGTTTTTTGTTTGAAAAAGAACGGTTTTAAATTCCGTCGTTTGGAATTGAGAGAAAATAACGAATTTGAATTTCGCTATTTCGTTATTTGTTTGAAAAGGACGGTTTTTAAATCCGTTGTTTGGAATTGTTGGAAAATAACGAATTTGAATTTCGCTTTTTCATTTTTGTTTGAAAAGGACGGTTCTAATTCTGTCGTTTGGAAATTGTGAGAATAGCGAATTTGAATTTCACTATTTTGTATTTGTGATTTGAAAATGACTGTTTTTTATTTCGTCGTTTGGAATTTGTGAAAATATCGAATTTGAATTTCACTATTTTGTTTTTGTTTTGGCTTTAGCCTTGGCTTTTGCTTTGGTTTTGGTTTTGCTTTAGCTTTGACTTTGGCTTTGGCCTTGAATGGCTATTGGCTTGGGCCTTTGATTTTGGCCTTGAGTGAGTAGCTTTGATTTGGCTATGGGTTTTGTTTTGGTTTTCGCCTTTGGCTTCGGGCGAATGGCTTTTGGCCTTTTGCTTTGGATATATTGGTTTTTTCCCGTCCTTCGTTCGAGGGAGGTAGAGGTGCAGACAGGGATGTACCCGTTGGTGAGAGGTTGATATTTGGTGATGGGATGTTTTTGTGAGGAATGGGCTTGCCTTCCGTCATTGACCATGAACAAGGAGATGTTCTGGTTTGTTACCTGGGTTCGTCGTAGGATCCCTTTGATAGAAGCTCGTTCGAAATAGGGTGCTAATGAAAGGTTTATATTGCCAGACATGGAATAGGTAAAGAGAATGGACACGAAGTTTCGAGTCCTCTGCTTACTCGGTACGGAACGTCACTCGAGTGTACTCACGTTGATTTGGAACATGTTGTTTCTTTTAAATCAATTCTCAAATCAATTCTCCTTGTCAACGGGAAATGGTAAAGGGGAGAATATATGATAGTTGGAAATCGGGCTTTTATTTAGATAAAAAAGACGTTAGCACAGACTCGATGAAGTGCGACTCATGGGGACAGCCCCAGTTTGTCACTTAGGAATAAAAGGACAGACGCTAGGATAGATATGAGAAAGCCGAAGACTCAGACTCGGACTCGGACTCAATTGTAGATACGAACTCCTAATCATCACCTTCCCCCTCGAAGGTCTCTTTCGCAGCATCTAACGACTTGAATGCCTAGTTTTGAGCATTGACCCACTTGAGCACTTCACTCTCGTTGTTGGGAATGATATGAGGACAATAGTCCATGAGGCTTTCATCTCCTTACAGAAAGAGATGTTCATTAGGGTTGTTTTCATCACTTGGTTGGCATAGGGATGAAGCTATCAGTTCATGGTTGTCGATCATATTTTGAATAACATGTTTCAGTTTGAAGCATGTTTCAGTGTCATGACCTTTCCCTTGATGATATTGGCAATAGGCACTGCCGTCCCAGAAACGGCTTTTCCTGCATTCAGACGGGTCTGGAGTGGGCCCGATTGGTTGTAGCTTCCTTTCAGTCATAAGCATTTGAAGAGTTGCGGCATAGGTTGTATTGAGGTTCGTGAATGTCCTTTGAGAATGTTCAACCTTACTGTTTGACTTGAGACATCCATGAGGATTGTCTTGACTGAGAGGTGCAATTATGATTTTGCCAGCTTCAATCATATCTTGAATGGCATGCTTAAGTTTGAGGCAGGCTTCGGTGTCATGGCCCTTACCTTGATGATATTGGCAATAGGCATTACCATCCCAGAATCGGGTTCTCCTGTGTTCTGGTGGGTCCAGAGTCGGACCTATGGGTTGGAGCATTCCTTCTGAAGCAAGTATCCCCAAAGCAGTGCCATATGTTATTCCTAGATCTGTGAATACCCTTTGATGTTTTACCATGATTCCAACATCGGCGTTTTTTGGGATGTTTTTGTGAGTTTTGTTTTTGTTTTTGTCAATCCTGGGCGGAAGCAGGATTTGGTCATTGTCAATGGGAAGTTTTTGGGATGTTGCTTGATATTTTGAATGGGATTTTGGTGAGGTGATTTCATGTTCTTTGTTGGTGGGTTCATGGGTGTGCGAACCATTAGATGACTCCTCATTTTCAACAGCTGTTGGTTGGTGAACGGAGGGTCGGTTTTCTCCTTGGTGGTCAGGTTCATTTTCGGTACTACCAAACCCCTTCTCCAAATTAGCTACCAGGGTGTTCAAATCATCGATAGCCACTTGCAGCTTTGAGAATATGTTGTTGATGGAGACGGAGAGCATCATTATAGCGCTTTGTATGCCATCCTCATCAATTGCATGAATTTTCTCATCGTCAGGAGAGATGAGGTGAGAGTAGTCTAGGGAAGATTCCTGACTGTGTCCAACAGGGTTTTCTGGAGGGTTGTTTTTGTTGTTGGCAAGTAGTCGGCTTTCAAGGAGCTTAACCCTTTGCTCAATATCAGAAAAGGTAAAATTCCCAGTTATCATTTTGTCCTCAAACTGGGAGAGACGAGTGCTCATGTTTTCCATGGTAGCTAGGAGTCGAAGGACCATGTTGTTGGTTTCGGCAGAAGTCATGGCGGATGAAGGTTGATCAGCTTCTTAAGAATCTGGTTTGCGATTGATAGCACCCAAGGGATTCCTAATTGACATAACGATAGGCGTTATAACTTGTCTTGCCAAGGTATTGCACAAACAAAGGCAAGTACGACACATATGTACAAAAGGCAGTTGTGTTGTGAAGATGCGACGGCGTGACTAGGTTATGAGTTCATTAAAGATCGTGAATGACCTCATGTGTTTTAACTCTTGGTGCATGACTTTGAACATAGACTCGAGTGTTGATTTTGGCATAGTGATGCCTAGACAGACGACTTCTGACTTTAGTTTGGATGTGTGTTGATGGCGTGACGCCGTTGGACGAGACATGAACACAAACTTGACCTTTGACCCGTAATGTAGGGGAAATGGGGGTTTGAAACCTGACAGGTTTTAACTCTCCTAACGCCATTGGAGATGTCTCGACAATTAGGCGACACGACCTAGACCAGAAGGTAGGTATTAACTCCGGCGAAGACTCGACTTTATCTAGACGACTTGACTTGAAATCGACTGGACTCTAATCGACTCGAGGCTAAATCAGAAAGGTGGACTGAAGTTTTCGAAAATAGAAATTTTCAAAAAGATTCATTTGTCGTTTTATGGACAGCTTCCGAAGCGTAGGGATCTTTAGAAGGTCGGCCAGTTGAAAGGGTTGTCTTAGGTTTGTTTTCAAAAGACGGTTTAAATTGAAATTGCGGCGGCTCCGAAAACAATGTGTTGTTTCCGAAGGCGGGTTTTTGAAATTCCGAATCACGGATTTGAAAATCGAGAATTGAAGAATTTGGAATTGTCATCACCATGGCCATGAAAACGGTTAAATTTGTTTTCAAAGAATTAAAAATTGGGTTGAAAATTTGAAAGCGGTTAAATTTGTTTTCAATGATTGAGTTTTGATTTGAAATCTGAAAACGGTTAAATTGGTTTTCAAAGATTTGATTTTGAATTGAAATTTGAAAACGGTTAATTATGTTTTCAAATATTTGATTTTGAATTTGAAATTTGAAAACGGTTAAAGTTGTTTTCAAATGATTGATTTTGAATTTGAAATTTGAAAACGGTTAAATTCGTTTTCAAAGATTTGATTTTGAATTTGAAATTTGAAAACGGTAAAATTCATTTTCAAAGATTTAAATTTGTTTTCAAAGATTTGAAATTGGGTTTGAAATTTGAAAACGGTTAAATTTGTTTTTAAATGATTTGAAATTTGAAAACGGTTAAGTTTGTTTTAAAAGATTTGATTTTGAATTTGAAATTTAAAAACGGTTAAAGTTGTTTACAAATGATTGATTTTGAATTTGAAATTTGAAAACGATTAAATTTGTTTTCAAATGATTTGATTTTGAAATTGGGGGATTTGAAAACGGTTAAATTTATTTTCAAATGATTTGAAATTGGAAATTGTGAGGATTGAATTCGTCATTATGACGGGTTAGAAAATCGTTTTAACCTTTGAAAGGCGGTATGCAAATCGAAAGGTGTGAGAATTGAAATCGTCATTACGACGGCTTAGAAAAGCGTTTTAAGCTTTGAAAGACTGTATGAAAATCGAAAATTGTGAGAATTGAAATCGTCATTATGACGGCTTAAATAAGCCAAATTTGATTTCGAAAACGAGATTTGAAATTTGGAAAGATGCACGGCTTGAAATCATCATTACGACAGTTTGAAAAATATTCTTGTTTGAAAATTGATTTCGAATTTCGAAAATTCGAGGGTAGAATTCATCATTATGACGGCGTAAAAGGGTGCTTTGAGAATGCAACGGTCGGTGAGAGACCGAGGTTTGAAACGGCCATTATGACGACGTAAATGGGTATTTTGAAATGGTTTGTGAAAACCAAAGTTTGAAATCGTCATTACAACGGTATGAAAAGGTGCATTTGAAATGGTTATAAAAAACCGGGTTTTGAAACGGCCATTATAACGGCCTAAAAAAGTCTATTTGAAACGGTTGTAAAAATCGAGTTTGAAAAATCGTCATTACGACAGCCTAAAAAGGCGTGCAACAGTCGGCGAAAGACCGAGGTTTGAAATGGCCATTATAACGGCATAAAAAGATGTTTTGAAACGGTTGTAAAAGCCAAGTTTGAAAATCGTCATTACGACGGCATAAAAAGGTGCATAACGGTCGGCGAAAGACCGAGGTTTGAAATGGCCATTATGACGGCGTGAAAAGGTGATTTTGAAATGGTTGTAAAAAACCGGGTTTGAAATCGTCGTGATGACGGCAGAAAAAAGTGCACAACGGTCGGCGAAAGACCGAGGTTTGAAATGGTTATGAAAAACCGGGTTTGAAAATCGTCATTACGACGGCCTGGAAAGGCGTGTTGAAATGGTTGTAGAAAACCGGATTTGAAAATCGTCATTACGACGGCCTAAAAAGGTGTGCAACGGTCGGCGAAAGACCGAGGTTTGAAAAGGTTGTGAAAACTCGGGTTTGAAAATCATCATTACGACGACATAAAAAGGTTCCACCGGTCGGCGAAAGACCGAGGTTTGAAACGGCCATTATAACGGTGCAAAAAGGTGTTTTTTGAAAGTTTGAAATGACACGGAAGGACTTATGATCACATAACACATAAGCACTCACAGTTCATTATATTATGCATAATGCTGACACGGGTTTTGGCTTGAAAGGGTGGGTTACACACCAAGCAATCAAACCCCGATTTTCGGGAGGGATACCAATCCAAACAAAATGTGTAAGGAGGGTGCCCTAGCCTCGTGCTTGAAAGTGATGAAAGCTATTTGCCGAAACAGAAATGTGTAACGTCAATGGTATGCTTGACTCAATCGGGATTCGAAACGCGGGGATGACAAAACTCACGCCGACGAGACGAGCCAATTGGTCGATAAAGGTTAGGTTGTGGGCCCGGACAAGGAACCCGACTTATGACCGTAATATCAATTATTGCACTTTAACCACGACCTCGCTCGAATTTCACCTCTAAGGATCACAAAGACACAAGTGTCCAAGTTTTTCCCCAGCGGAGTCGCCAATCTGTGGACATGGGCCACATGCATGCCAAGCCAATCTGTGGACGTACAACGGTCTTTTGAAAGCCACGCTCGGCGGCGTAAAAATGCTTTCGACTGGATCGCTTTAGATCGGTCGGTTTCGTCTCGGTAAAGGTCTCGAAACGATTAGAGATGTTCAGAGTCTCCACCAAGCATTTGTGGGATGCTTAGAACCCGTTCGAATCCACTTTATACCTAGGTCAATCAAGGCAAAAAGCGGTGTTTGACATAGGTACTAAAGATAAGGAGTCGTCCCCCTTTTAGCATTCGATGCCTAAAATGACTCTTGTACGCCCTGGATAAGGTTATCCACTATCCAATGGTTCTGAGTAAGGGGTGAGGGTACGTATTGGGAAGCCCTTTAATCGGACACCCAATCCCGCCCGCGTTAGAGGCCTCTACTAATCGATCGTGGTTGTTTAAGTGCAAGAGTTGATAAAACGGTTTAAATGCATGAATGCACATCCAAACGTTTAACCTAACGTGTGAGTATTTCCTAAGTCGGTTGTTTATGCATGTACCAAGAAATTGGTGTCAAAGTACGATTTAGATTGATTTGCATGTGAAAACGGAAATTAAATATCAATTTACCAAGTTCGGGTTATGATGCTTAAGACGATCCATTTATTTGAAAATGGTGTGTTTAAATGATAAAGTATAAAATGTAAGCTTGTCAATCTGATCCGCCATGTATTCGGATTAACCATAATCGGGATCGTCCTAGACAAGTGCTAAAACGAAACAGAATCGTGCCAGGCAACCCCTTTGGGGCGCGAGCCATACGGCGAGGCAATAAGGCCTGTCCTGGTTTATAAAAGATGAAAACAGGAGGCCTTGGGGCGCGAGCCATGAGCCAAACCAAGAGGCATCCCCTGGTTGTAAAAAGGTTGTTTAAAACGTTGTTGAAAAGGTTATTTAAAACCGTATTTGTGATGAATGATTGCAAATATGACTTACATGACTCGGAATAATTACTATTGTGTTAGTAATATTCGTTGTCGGATTTGCAAGTTTGAAAAGCATAGTTTACAAATAAAAATGTAAAATGTTTGATTTGAACTAAATATGTTAAGTTCATTTCTTTGTAATTAGTCAAGTTTGTCATCGTACTCGGATTAAACCGACATGGTATAAAGAACCAAGGATGATTATGAATTATGACTAATATATTTACAAATGTAAACAAATGAGAAAAAATGGTAAATAAAAGAAAACGGTGTTAAAATACCCATTAAAATGTAATTAACCAATAATATCATCGAGTCACGGAATAAACCGTCATGGTATAAAGAACCAAGGATGATTTTTGTAATGGTCAAAATACGTTTATCATAAAAATGAATTAAAATGGTAAATAAAAGAAAAGAATTTCCTTTAAAATGTAATTAACCAATTAATATCACCGAGTCACGGATTAAACTGTCATGGTATATGGAACTAAGGGTGAATATAATTTATGGCTAAAATGTTTGTCATAAAAAATGATTTGAAGCATTTGAAATGGTAAAAACCGATTGCAAATAAGAAAGAAATAAAGAGGAAAGACGAGAACAAACACGGATGAGTCTGACCCGATAACCCACAAGAGGCCCGAGCCTCTTTGCATAGCAAAGGGCTTCTGTCTCGGGCCAAAACTCGGTTTTGGCTCGTCTATCCTATATTTGAATCATGTTATGCATTGTTCATGCATATAAACTCATAAAAACAGTAAAGACATGAAATAAATGAGTTGTTTACACCCTCAAACTTACGTGTATTGATGTTTGCGACGTAGACGACTTTAGAGACGGTTTTCTCGTTTTGACTAATCGCGATCAAAGAAGTTTAAAAAGGTGCCTTAAAAATGGATTTTGTTTTGAAAAGATGTTGAAAGTACGTTAATTAAAACATGTTGATTGATGAATTGAGTTGGTCGAATGGGTCGGTCGAATGCACGGCGACGGTACCAAACAATATGTGTAAGGCTTGTGTTTACGATCGGTAGGTCGGAAACACGTGTCGATTTTGTGACTTAGGAAGTCAGGTCTAGAAGTTTAAGGGAGAAGGAGGGGGCGGACTCTCGCGTGAGGATTGTGTTGTGTGATGGTGGGTATTTATAGAGAAATGTGGGGAGGTAGGTCGATTGTGTTTGCTTAGAGGCTAAGCAGACACCCTAAAGAGGCGCGAGCTACCTTGAGATACAAGTGGGTGTATTATCCCTTTCAATTTGGACGTGTCCTTTGCTCTATCCATTGTTTGGTTTGTGGTATTGAAATGAGATGTCATGTAACAATATAGGCATCTAATAAGATGATTTTGGGTGTTACTTGAGGTAGGTGTTTTGTGTGCTTGACTCGGGTTTGACCCGTGTGAGTCGGGATTTGAATTTCGAGTCGGTTTTTGACTCGGGTTCGGTTTTGACAATAATTAGGGTCATTTTGATGGAACTGACATGATAAAGACATTCATGGCATTATTTTCGACATTTGAGATTTGGTTTGACTCGGTTTGACTCAGGTTGATTCGAGTTGCGGGTTTCTGAGTCGTTTTTGGCCCGGTGTCGGTTTTGACTCTAATTAGGGTCATTTTAATGGAAATGACATGATAAAGACATTCATGGCATTATTTTCGACATTTGGGATTTGGGTTGACTTGGGTTGACTCAGGTTGACTCGAGTTGCGGGTTTCTGAGTCGGTTTTGGGTTCGAAGACGGTTTTAACTCTAAATAGTGTTATTTTAATGCAAATGAAGTTAGAAAACTTTTGAAATAATTTTTCATATTCTAGTAGTGCATTAAACCGTCTCATGTATAGCCAATCCAAGCACGCATATCAAAAACACGTTATAGTCCGATCATCATCGGGTGGTTTTTGGGAGGTGCAGATACTGGGTGAAAGTCAAAGTATGGCCTCCAGGTCAATCGAAGATTACAACCTGAAGACCATTGCGACGTCGAGGCGACTCGGGGATGCGAGTCAAGTACCTGCCGTCGGGAACATTTTACAGTCTGTCGACTTCCGATTCGGGTCTTTTAAAGTCCATTAGACTATGTATAAAGGCTCGCCAACCATAAGAAGGAGTTATACCTGAGGCATCTTCGGGATATGTCCTTGAATTGTTGCGCGCAAAGGCTCGCCAGCCGGTGCTGAAGGTGCGTTTTGAGGCTTGCCTGCCATATGAAGGAGTCATACCTGAGGCATCTTCGGGATATGTCTTTAAATTGCTTCTTGTGTGCGTGCAAAGGCTCGCCAGCTATGTTGAAGGTGCGTTTCGAGGCTCGCCAGCCATAGGAAGGTGCGTTCTGAGGCTCGCCAGCCATGTTGAAGGTGATACGTTTTGAGGCTCGCCAGCCATCGATGGTCGAATGATCAACTCTGGGAAATAGCCTGTGTGACTTCCATTTGAAAATCGGAACTCGCAGGGGAGTTAGAAACTTCTCAGGACTCGCCAGGGATATGAGTTGCTGCTCGTTGGGAGGTAGCGTAAGCCATGTAATCGACAGGGTTAAAGCTCTTGGACTTGATGGGTCGGCGTTTGTTGGGAGGAACCCAATACTTAGCTGGAGTGTGTTTGTCTTCTCAAGATTATCTGCATGGTTAGTGACCACACAAATCCGCTGTCGCATAGACAAGCACGTTGAATGCAAGCATATAAGCATATATAAGCACGTACGCACATAAGCATGTGAGCAATTAGCATAAAAGCAACTAGCATGTAAGCATATAAGCACGTAAGCACATAAGCATGTGATCAATTAGCATATAAGCAACTAGCATGTAATATCTCAAGCGAAGGGAGATAGAAGTTTTGAATGTTGTGAAGCTTAAAGGCGAGTCTTGTTACTCGTAGATCTGTGATTTGATAAATTGGAGACACGTGACCGTTGCGACATTGACTCACATGGACGCATACTGACAGACTGACAAACTGGGTGTCGTGAACGTGACACAAAGTCAGTGTCGACACAACACGTGGGTGACTCTGACAGACTTTGCACTTGTAAGTGCAACTCCTTGGCCAAGAAATGGTGACAACGCGTATCAAATCCCTGAGGTAGAAGGTCCGCTCGGCTGGGGAACATGAATTGATTATCTTCTTCAGACATTTTTGCCTCCGTTATCATGTTTGAGATCCCTTCTCGAGTTTTGATGATTCGAAGAGCAGAACAAAGACCTTGTCATCGTTTGAACCGAGCACTAGGCTACGAGTGGTTTTATTTTGGGCTGTAGTTAAGACTCAAAAGATGTTTGAGGATAAAGGATGGGTGGCATCTCGAAAGAGAAGCCCCCAGAGTGAGAAGGTTGGAATTTGATAAAACAAGGAATGGGCGACGTCTTAAGGAAGAAGCCCCCAGTAAAGAGGTATGAGATAAATTTTCTACAGCTGGGTGAGCTGGTTTTGAGGATTGATGTTGATGGTTGAGATTGAGATGGGTGCGCGGTTGTGTCCTTGTTGGAGGACTGCCTACGTATTCACGTGTTTGCGAAATCAAACCAGATCGTAGTTCTGAGCTGGTTTTTGAGGATTGAAAATTGGAGATGTTGTGAAAGGAGTATGCGCGGTTGTGCCTTTGTAATAGGACTGCCTACGTATTCGCGTGTGTGCGAAATCAAACCAGATCGTAGTTCTGCGTGTGTGTGCAAAGGGTTGGAAATTGAAGGTGTGAAAATTGAATGTGTATGGGGGTGTGGTTGTGTCCTCGAAGGACTGCCTACGTATTCACGTGAAGTGAAATCAATCCAGATCGTAGTTCAGAATGTGTGTGCGCCTAAGCGAGATGTTAGGACCTTAAAGTGATTTTGAGGGGTATGGTTGTGTCCTTGAAAGACTGCCTACGTATTCACGTGAAGTGAAATCAAACCAGATCATAGTTCTGAACGTGTGCCTAAGCGAGTTGTTAGGACCTTAAAGTGGATGTGTCACGACGGTAAGTTCCGTTTGGTGACTCGTCTGAATGTGTGCCTAAGCGAGTTGTTAGGACCTTAAAGTGTGAGGGTCACGACGGTAAACTCCGTTTGGTGAGTCGAGAAATTGATTTGAGATATTTCCTCCTTGATCATGAATCGAAGAGGTGTAATTTGTGAAAACGTTCCTTATCATGTGAGCACACTAAAAAGTGGACCCTAAGGGTAGATGGGGTATGTCCCGTTCTCGGTAGCAAAGCATTCGAGGACTCCGTATCTGGGTCAGGGTGAAAATGGCTTCGACATTATAGAATGTGGAGCTTGGTAATGATAGGTTTGTTTGGCAGATAAAAATCTGGAGCTCAGGGTCACGACGGTAAATCCCGTTTGGTGACTCGAAAGTTGATTGGAGAGAATTACCTCTTGATCATGAATCGAAGAGGCATAGTTTGTGAAAATATTTCTTGTTACGTGAGCACACTAAAAAGTGGACTCTAAGAAAGCAATGGACATGTCTCGTTCTGGGGAGCAATGTTTTTTGAAGACTCCATATATGGGTCAAGGTGAAAATGGCTTCGACATTATGTAATGTGGAGCCTGGTAATAATAGGTTTGTTTGACAGATAAAAATCTGGGGCTGAGGGTCACGACGGTAAATTCCGTTTGGTGACTCGAAAGTTGATTGGGGAGAATTTTATCCTGATCATGGATCGAAGAGGCATAGTTCGTGAAAATGTTTCTTGTTACGTGAGCACACCAAAAAGTGGACTCTAAGAAAGCAATGTTTTTGAAGACTCCGTATCGGGGTCAGGGTAGAAATGGCTTCGGCATTTTGGAATGTGAAGCTTGGTAATAAGAGTTTTGTTTGACAGATAAAAATCCGGAGCTTGTATTTGTGGTGTTTAGGCCGATGGGTTACAGCTTGTAATGTGGTGCGGAATGGGGTCTCAGACTTGATGTGGCCTGAGCACGAAATGGTTGGTAAATAATTTGGGATAAGAATCCCATGTCTGGACCTGCTTAAAGGTTAAGGTGTGATGTTACGAGCTTGAGGGGAATCCTCAGAAGCCTAGATAGGTCTCCTTGTAGCAGTCTCTAGAAGGACTTAAGGGTGAAGCGATGTTGGTTATAATCTTGAGGGGAATCCCCAGGATCCAAGATAGGTCTCCCTATAACAGTCTCTAGAAGGACTTAAGGGTGAAGCAGTTTTGGTTGAGGTTTTAATGTTTGGTGTTTTGGACTTGTCGGTCTGGGATTTGGTGTGTTGGACTTGTTGGTCCTGGGCTTTGGACTTGTTGGTCTTGGACTTTGTATTTTGGACTTATTGGCCTTGGGCTTTGGACTTGTTGATCCTGGACTTGGTGTTTTGGACTCATGGGTCATGGGCTTTGGAATTGTTGGTCCTGGACTTGGTGTTTTGGACTCATGGGTCCTGGACTTTGTGTGGTTGACTCATGGATCTTAGGCTTTTGACTTGTTGGTCCTGGACTTTGTGTGTTGGACTCATGGGTCCTGGGCTTTGGACTTCTTGGTCCTGGACTTTGTGTGGTTGACCCATGGGTCTTAGGCTTTGGACTTGTTGTTCCTAAGTTTGAAAAGTGACGGTTTTAATTCCGTTATTTGAAACTGTGGGAAAATAACGAATTTGAATTTCGCTATTTCGTTTTTTTTTAGAAAAAGGACGGTTTTAAATTCCGTCGTTTGGAATTGAGAGAAAATAACGAATTTGAATTTCGCTATTTCGTTATTTGTTTGAAAAGGACGGTTTTTAAATCCGTTGTTTGGAATTGTGGGGAAATAACGAATTTGAATTTCGCTATTTCATTTTTGTTTGAAAAGGACGGTTCTAATTCCGTCGTTTAGAATTTGTGAGAATAGCGAATTTGAATTTCACTATTTTGTATTTGTGATTTGAAAATGACGGTTTTTTATTCCGTCGTTTGGAATTTGTGAAAATAGCGAATTTGAATTTCACTATTTAGTTTTTGTTTTGGCTTTAGCTTTGGCTTTAGCTTTGGCTTTGGTTTTGCTTTAGCTTTGACTTTGGCTTTGGCCTTGAATGGCTATTGGCTTGGGCCTTTGATTTTGGCCTTGGGTGAGTAGCTTTGATTTGGCTATGGGTATTGTTTTGGTTTTCGCCTTTGGCTTCGGGCGAATGACTTTTGGCCTTTTGCTTTGGATATATTGGTTTTTTGCCGTCCTTCGTTCGAGGGAGGTAGAGGTGTAGACAGGGATGTACCCGTTGGTGAGAGGTTGATATTTGGTGATGGGCTGTTTTTGTGGGGAATGGGCTTGCCTTCCGTCATTGACCATGAACAAGGAGATGTTCTGGTTTGTTACCTGGGTTCGTCGTAGGATCCCTTTGATAGAAGCTCGTTCGAAATAGGGTTCTAATGAAAGGTTTATATTGCCAGACATGGAATAGGTAAAGAGAATGGACACGGAGTTTCGAGTCCTCTGCTTACTCGGTACAGAACGTCACTCGAGTGTACTCACGTTGATTTGGAACATGTTGTTTATTTTAAATCAATTCTCAAATCAATTCTCGTTGTCAACGGGAAATGATAAAGGGGAGAATATATGATAGTTGGAAATCGTGCTTTTATTTAGATAAAAAGACGTTAGCACAGACTCGATGAAGTGCGACTCATGGGGATAGCCCCCAGTTTGTCACTTAGGAATAAAAGAACAGACACTAGGATAGATATGAGAAAGCCTAAGACTCGGACTCGGGCTCAATCGTAGATACGAACTCCTAATCATCACCTTCCCCCTCTAAGCTCTCTTTCGCAGCATCCAACGACTTGAATGCCTAGTCTTGAGCATTGACCCACTTGAGCACTTCACTCTCGTTGTTGGGAATGATATGAGGACAATAGTCCATGAGGCTTTCATCTCCTTGCAGAAAGAGATGTTCATTAGGGTTGTTTTCATCACTTGGTTGGCATAGGGATGAAGCTATCAGTTCATGGTTGTCGATCATATTTTGACTAACATGTTTTAGTTTGAAGCATGTTTCAGTGTCATGACCTTTCCCTTGATGATATTGGCAATAGGCACTGCCGTCCCAGAAACGGCTTTTCCTGCATTCAGACGGGTCTGGAGTGGGCCCGATTGGTTGTAGCTTCCCTTCAGTCATAAGCATTTGAAGAGTTGCAGCATAGGTTGTTTTGAGGTTGGTGAATGTCCTTTGAGAACGTTCAACCTTGCTGTTTGACTTGAGACATCCATGAGGATTGTCTTGACTGAGAGGTGTAACTATGATTTTGCCAGCTTCAATCATATCTTGAATGACATGCTTGAGTTTGAGGCAGGCTTCGGTGTCATGGCCCTTGCCTTGATGATATTGGCAATAGGCATTACCATCCCAGAATCGGGTTCTCTTGTGTTCTGGTGGGTCCAGAGTCGGACCTATGGGTTGGAGCATTCCTTCTGAAGCAAGTATCCCCAGAGCAGTGCCATATGTTATTCCTAGATCTGTGAATACCCTTTGATGTTTTACCATGATTCCAACATCGACGTTTTTTGGGATGTTTTTGTGAGTTTTGTTTTTGTTTTTGTTTTTGTCAATCCTGAGCGGAAGCAGGATTTGGTCATTGTCAATGAGAAGTTTTTGGTATGTTGCTTGATATTTTAAATGGGATTTTGGTGAGGTGATTTCATGTTCTTTGTTGGTGTGTTCATGGGTGTGCGAACCATTAGATGACTCCTCATTTTCAACAGCTGTTGGTTGGTGAACGGAGGGTCGGTTTTCTCCTTGGTGGTCAGGTTCATTTTTTGTACTACCAAACCCCTTCTCCAAATTAGCTACCCGGGTGTTCAAATCATCGATAACCACTTGCAGCTTTGAGAATATGTTGTTGATGGAGACGAAGAGCATCATTATAGTGCTTTGTATGCCATCCTCATCAATTGCATGAATTTTCTCATCGTCAGGAGAGATGAGGTGAGAGTAGTCTAGGAAGATTCCTGACTGTGTCCAACAGGGTTTTTTGGAGGGTTGTTTTTGTTGTTGGCAAGTAGTCGGCTTTCAAGGTGCTTAGCCCTTTCCTCAATATCGGAAAAGCTAAAATTATCGGTTATCATTTTGTCCTCAAACTGGGAGACACGAGTGCTCAAGTTTTCCATGGTAGCTAGGAGTCGAAGGACCATGTTGTTGGTTTCGGCAGAAGTCATGGCGGATGAAGGTTGATCAGCTTCTTAAGAATCTGGTATGCGATTGATAGCACCCAAGGGATTCCTAATTGACATAACGATAGGCGTTATAACTTGTCTTGCCAAGGTATTGCACAAACAAAGGCAAGTACGACACATATGTACAAAAGGCAGTTTTGTTGTGAAGACGCGACGGTGTGACTAGGTTATGAGTTCATTAAAGATCGTGAATGACCTCTTGTGTTTTAACTCTTGGTTTATGACTTTGAACATAGACTCGAGTGTCGATTTTGGGATAGTGATGCCTAGACAGACGACTTCTGACTTTAGTTTGGATGTGCGTTGATGGCGTGACGCCGTTGGACGAGACATGAACACAAACTTGACCTTTGACCCGTAATGTAGGGGAAATGGGCGTTTGAAACTTGACAGGTTTTAACTCTCCTAACGCCATTGGAGATGTCTCGACAATTAGGCGACACGACCTAGACCAGAAGGTAGGTATTAACTCCGGCGAAGACTCGACTTTATCTAGACGACTTGACTTGAAATCGACTAGACTCTAATCGACTCGAGGCTGAATCAGAAAGGTGGACTGAAGTTTTCGAAAATAGAAATTTTCAAAAAGATTCATTTGTCGTTTTATGGACAGCTTCTGAAGAGTAGGGATCTTTAGAAGGTCGGCCAGTTGAAAGGGTTGTCTTAGGTTTGTTTTCAAAAGACCGTTTAAATTGAAATTGCGGCGGCTCCGAAAACAATGTGTTGTTTCCGAAGGCGGGTTTTTGAAATTCCGAATCACGGATTTGAAAATCGAGAATTGAAGAATTTGGAATTGTCATCACCATGGCCATGAAAACGGTTAAATTTGTTTTCGAAGAATTAAAAATTGGGTTGAAAGTTTGAAAGCGGTTAAATTTGTTTTCAAAGACTGAGTTTTGATTTGAAATCTGAAAACGGTTAAATTGGTTTTCAAAGATTTGATTTTGAATTGAAATTTGAAAACGGTTAATTATGTTTTTAAAGATTTGATTTTGAATTTGAAATTTGAAAACGGTTAAAGTTGTTTTCAAATAATTGATTTTGAATTTGAAATTTGAAAACGGTTAAATTCGTTTTCAAAGATTTGATTTTGAATTTGAAATTTGAAAACGGTTAAATTCATTTTCAAAGATTTAAATTTGTTTTCAAAGATTTGAAATTGGGTTTGAAATTTGAAAACGGTTAAATTTGTTTTCAAATGATTTGAAATTGGATTTGAAATTTGAAAACGGTTAAGTTTGTTTTAAAAGATTTGATTTTGAATTTGAAATTTGAAAACGGTTAAAGTTGTTTACAAATGATTGATTTTGAATTTGAAATTTGAAAACGATTAAATTTGTTTTCAAATGATTTGATTTTGAAATTGGGGGATTTGAAAACGGTTAAATTTGTTTTCAAATGATTTGAAATTGGAAATTGTGAGGATTGAATTCGTCATTATGACGGGTTAGAAAACCGTTTTAACCTTTGAAAGGCGGAATGCAAATCGAAAGGTGTGAGAATTGAAATCGTCATTACGACGGCTTAGAAAAGCGTTTTAACCTTTGAAACACGGTATGAAAATCGAAAATTGTGAGAATTAAAATCGTCATTATGACGGCTTAGAAAAGCCAAATTTGATTTCGAAAACGAGATTTGAAATTTGGAAAGTTGCACGGGTTGAAATCATCATTACGACAGTTTGAAAAATATTCTTGTTTGAAAATTGATTTCGAATTTCGAACATTCGAGGGTAGAATTCGTCATTATGACGGCGTAAAAGGGTGCTTTGAGAATGCAACGGTCGGCGAGAGACCGAGGTTTGAAACGGCCATTATGACGACGTAAAAGGGTATTTTGAAATGGTTTGTGAAAACCAAAGTTTGAAATCGTCATTACAACGGTATGAAAAGGTGCATTTGAAATGGTTATAAAAAACCAGGTTTTGAAACGGCCATTATAACGGCATAAAAAGGTGTATTTGAAACGGTTGTAAAAACCGAGTTTGAAAAATCGTCATTACGACAGCCTAAAAAGGCGTGCAACAGTCGGCGAAAGACCGAGGTTTGAAATGGCCATTATAACGGCATAAAAAGATGTTTTAAACGGTTGTAAAAGCTGAGTTTGAAAATCGTTATTACGACGGCATAAAAAGGTGCATAACGGTCGGCGAAAGACCGAGGATTGAAATGGCCATTATGACGGCGTGAAAAGGTGATTTTGAAATGGTTGTAAAAAACCGGGTTTGAAATCGTCGTGATGACGGCATAAAAAGGTGCACAACGGTCGGCGAAAGACCGAGGTTTGAAATGGTTGTGAAGAACCGGGTTTGAAAATCGTCATTACGATGGCCTGGAAAGGCGTGTTGAAATGGCTGTAGAAAATCGGATTTGAAAATCGTCATTACGACGGCCCAGAAAGGTGTGCAACGGTCGGCGAAAGACCGAGGTTTGAAAAGGTTGTGAAAACCCGGGTTTGAAAATCGTCATTACGATGACATAAAAAGGTTCCAACGGTCGGCGAAAGACCGAGGTTTGAAACGGCCATTATAACGGCGCAAAAGGGTGTTTTTTGAAAGTTTGAAATGACACGGAAGGACTTATGATCACATAACACATAAGCACTCACAGTTCATTATATTATGCATAATGCTGACACGGGTTTTGGCTTAAAAGGGTGGGTTACACACCAAGCAATCAAACCCCGATTTTCGGGAGGGATAACAATCCAAACAAAATGTGTAAGCAGGGTGCCCTAGCCTCGTGCTCGAAAGTGATGAAAGCTCTTTGACGAAACAGAAATGTGTAACGTCAATGGTATGCTTGACTCAATCGGGATTCGAAATGCGGGGATGAGAAAACTCACGCCGACGAGACGAGCCAATTGGTCGATAAAGGTTAGGTTGTGGGCCCGGACAAGGAACCCGACTTATGACCGTAATATCAATTAATGCACTTTAACCACGACCTCGTTCGAGTTTCACCTCTAAGGATCACAAAGACACAAGTGTCCTAGTTTTTCCCCAGCGGAGTCGCCAATCTGCGGACATGGGCCACATGCATGCCAAGCCAATCTGTGGACGTACAGCGGTCTTTTGAAAGACACGCTCGACGACGTAAAAATTCTTTCAACTGGATCGCTTTACATCGGTCGGTTTCGTCTCGGTAAAGGTCTCGAAACGATTAGAGATGTTCGGAGTCGCCACCAAGCATTTGTGGGATGCTTAGAACCCATTCGAATCCACTTTATACCTAGGTCAATCAAGGCAAAAAGCGGTGTTTGACATAGGTACTAAAGATAAGGAGTCGTCCCCCTTTTAGCATTCTATGCCTAAAATGACTCTCGTACGCCCTGGATAAGGCAATCCACTATCCAAAGGTTCTTAGTAAGGGGTGAGGGTACGTACTGGGAAGCCCTTTAATCGGACACCCAATCCCGCCCGCGTTAGCGACCTCTACTAATCGATCGTGGTTGTTTGACTGCAAGAGTTGATAAAACGCTTTAAATGCATGAATGCACATCCAAAAGTTTAACCTAACGTGTGAGTATTTCCTAAGTCGGTTGTTTTTGCATGTACCAAGAAATTGGTGTTAAAGTTGGATTTAGATTGATTTGCATGTAAAAATGAAAATTAAACATCCATTTACCAAGTTCGGGTTATGATGCTTAAGACGATCCATTTATCTGAAAAAGGTGTGTTTAAAAGATAAAGTATAAAATGCAAGCTTGTCAATCTGATCCGTCATGTATTCGGATTAACCGTAATCGGGATCATCCTAGAGAAGTGCTAAAACGAAACAGAATCGTGCCAGGCAACCCCTTTGGGGCGCGAGCCATACGGCGAGGCAATAATGCCTGTCCTGGTTTATAAAAGATGAAAACATGAGGCCTTGGGGCGCGAGCCATGAGCCTAACCAAGAGGCATCTCCTGGTTCTAAAAAGGTTGTTTAAAACGTTGTTGAAAAGGTTATTTAAAACCGTATTTGTGATGAATGATTGCAAATATGACTTGCATGACTCAGAATAATTACTATTGTGTTAGTAATATTCGTTTTCGGATTTGCAAGTTTGAAAAGCATAGTTTACAAATAAAAATGTAAAATGTTTGATTTGAACTAAATATGTTAAGTTCATTTCTTTCTAATTAGTCAAGTTTGTCATCGTACTCGGATTAAACCGACATGGTATAAAGAACCAAGGATGATTATGAATTATGACTAATATATTTACAAATGTAAACAAATGAGAAAAAATGGTAAATAAAAGAAAAGGATGTTAAAATACCCATTTAAATGTAATTAACCAATAATATCATCGAGTCACGGAATAAACCGTCATGGTATAAAGAACCAAGGATGATTTTTGTAATGGTCAAAATACGTTTATCATAAAAATGAATTAAAATGGTAAATAAAAGAAAAGAATTTCCTTTAAAATGTAATTAACCAATTAATATCACCGAGTCACGGATTAAACTGTCATGGTATATGGAACCAAGGGTGATTATAATTTATGCCCAAAATGTTTGTCATAAAAAATGATTTGAACCATTTGAAATGGTAAAAACTGATTGCAAATAAGAAAGAAATAAAGAGGAAAGACGAGAACAAACACGGATGAGTCTAACCCGATAACCCACAAGAGGCGCGAGCCTCTTTGCATAGCAAATGGCTTCTGTCTCGGGCCAAAACTCGGTTTTGGCTCGTCTAACCTATATTTGAATCGTGTTATGCATTGTTCATGCATATAAACTCAGAAAAACAGTAAAGACATGAAATAAATGAGTTGTTTACACCCTCAAACTTACGTGAATTGATGTTTGCGACGTAGACGACTTTAGAGACGGTTTTCTCGTTGTGACTAATCGCGATCAAAGAAGTTTAAAAAGGTGCCTTAAAAAAGGATTTTGTTTTGAAAAGATGTTGAAAAGATGTTAATTAAAACATGTTGATTGATGAATTGAGTTGGTCAAATAGGTCGGTTGAATGCACGGTGACGGTACCAAACAATATGTGTAAGGCTTCTGTTTACGATCGGTAGGTCGTAAACACGTGTCGATTTTGTGACATAGGAAGTCGAGTCTAGAAGTTCAAGGGAGAAGGAGGGGGCGGACTCTCGCGTGAGGATTGTGTTGTGTGATGGTGGGAATTTATAGAGAAATGTAGGGAGGTAGGTCGGTTGTGTTTGCTTAGAGGCTATGCAGACACCCAAAGAGGCGCTAGCTACCTTGAGATACAAGTGGGTGTATTGTCCCTTTTAATTTGGACGTGGCCTTTGCTCTATCCATTGTTTGGTTTGTGGTATTGAAATGAGATGTCGTGTAACAATATGGGCATCTAATAAGATGATTTTGGGTGTTACTTGAGGTAGGTGTTTTGTGTGCTTGACTCGGGTTTGACCCGTGTGAGTCGGGATTTGAATTTCGAGTCGGTTTTTGGCTCGGTGTCGGTTTTGACTCTAATTAGGGTCATTTTGATGGAAATTACATGATAAAGACATTCATGGCATTATTTTCGACATTTGAGATTTGGTTTGACTCGGTTTGACTCAGGTTTACTCGAGTTGCGGGTTTCTGAGTCGTTTTTGGCCTGATGTCAGTTTTGACTCTAATTAGGGTCATTTTAATGGAAATGACATGATAAAGAAATTCATGGCATTATTTTAGACATTTGGGATTTGGGTTGACTCGGTTGACTCAGGTTGACTCAAGTTGCGGGTTTCCGAGTCGGTTTTGGGTCCGAAGACGGTTTTAACTCTAAATAGTGTTAATTTAATGCAAATGAAGTTAGAAAACTTTTGAAATCATTTTTCATATTCGAGTAGTGCATTAAACCGTCTCATGTATAGCCAATCCATTCACGCATATCAAAAACACGTTATAGTCCGATCATCATCGGGTGGTTTTTGGGAGGTGCAGATATTAGGTATCTACAACTAGCTAGATAGAGGCATCTCTTAATCATCTCATAATCAAGTACTAATATCTCTTAATTTAGTCTTAATCCAAGTTGTAATACACATTTCAATATTAATCACTTCTTAATCTTTCCTCAATCTCTCAATTGTTCTTAGTTTTAGTTGGGTAATTAGAAGATTATTTGGGGTTTATTGGAGGATTGACAACCCTCCGTCAATCATCAAGTTTACTTCTATTATTCTTTGCTTAATTATTTGGATCATCTCAAGTAGGTATAATCCATTTTACCTTTGCGTAATTATTGTTAATTATATCACTTGTTCATCATGTTTTGCTTTGTTAATATGATTGACATCCTTATTAGCATGTTAAACTTCACCATGAGTGAGTAATCTCTTAGCTAGGGTTAATGGGGAATTAGGGGAATCAATCATGGGATTAGATCTATGCTTAAGTTAATATGCTTTCATAATCAAATGCTTGCTTGTTGTGATTTCAACCTATGCACATGTTATGTTTGATGAAATGCTAGACTATAAAACCTTGCATTTTTTACCCATCTCTTATCTTTTCAATGAGGCTTGTAAGATATAAGCCAACTCAAGCCTTATTAGACCATACATAGAGTCGAATAGGAAGAGACTAAGTCGACTTGTAGGTGTTGTAAAGTCTTGATCGACTCGGCTCCGGGACCTAAATCTTCCTAGAAATTGTAAGATATACACTAACTCGATTCCATCACAACAATAAATTGCTTGCATCTATTTGAGAACATGTTTTTATGATCTATTGCCATGACTTCCTTATGAACCCATGACACCCTAGTGCCTCTGATTAATTGCTTACAAACCCCTTTTATTACTTTGCTTTGTTTTCCTTAATTTACATACATCTTGTTAATTAGTTTAGATCTCGTCTCAACCCAAACTTGTGACACCCTAAGATATAGCTACTTGCAATTGAAATCCTAAATCAATACCGTCCCTTGGGATCCGACCTTTACTTACCACTCCACTAAAGAGTAGTTTGTATAGTTAGAAATATTGTTTTGGTTGAAAGCTTTAACAACGAGCAATCCATTCACACCAAAAATGGTGCTGTTGCCGGGGACGGCCTTCAATTGATTCGTTTTTTATTAATTGTTTTTAGTTGTGTCTTTCTTTACCTTGAGGATGAGCATTTCCTCAAGTTACTTCTCACCTTTTTTCTTAGTGTACTTTGCAAGATGGATATTATTGATTGTTGTGTAGAGGACCATGTGAGTACTACTCTCATCAAAGACCATATGCAAGCATTGGAAGCCTTAGAAGCAAGTGAGGCTAAAGATAAGCATTGGGCATTGGATGTGGATCTCATTGAAGTCGCTCTAGCCAACAAAGAGCTCACTCATGAGCAATCCATGTGGATAAATGACATTCTCAAGGAGGCATCACAATTCACTAAAGAAGAATAAGCAACCAAAGTCGAACATGTCATGAGAATGGAATGTGTAATGGAGGTGGAAGATGTTCCTAGTAAACTTTCAAAGGTAGAAAGTGAGGTAAAAACTCCAACTCTAAAGCCCCTTCCCCCAAATTTGAAGTATGCTTACCTTGATGAGTCCAAAACCAAACCCGTGATTGTCAATGAAAAACTTGATGAGGATGAATTGGAAAGTTTTCTTGATGTGTTAAAAGAACATGAAAAGGCTATAGGCTATAGTCTAAATGAACTTAAGGGAATAAGCCCCGACTTTTGCTTGCATAGGATTCATCTAGAAGAAGACCATAGACCTACCATCCAAGGACAAAGGAGACTAAACCCCCACATGCAAGAAATTGTGAAAGCGGAGGTTATGAAACTACTTGATGCGGGAATCGTTTATCCTATATCGGATTGTTTGTGGGTTAGCCCCGTTCAAGTGGTACCTAAGAAAGGAGGTACCACAGTGGTAACAAATGATAAGAACGAGCTAATACCCACAACGAAGATCACCGGTTGGCGTATGTGTATCCATTATCGTAAATTGAATTCCGCAACAAGAAAGGATCATTTCCCGCTACCATTAATTGACCAAATGCTTGAGAGGCTTGCCTCTAACAAATTCTTTTGCTACCTTGATGGGTACTCGGGATTCTTTCAAATCCCGATACACCCGGATGACCAAGACAAGACTACTTTCACATGTCCTTACGGTACTTTTGCATATAGGAGAATGCCATTCGGGCTATGTAATGCTCCCGCTACTTTCCAAAGATGCATGATGAGCGTCTTTTCCGATTATTTAGAAACCATAATGGAAGTTTTTATGGATGATTTTAGTGTTTATGGAAAAGACTTTGATTCTTGTTTGCATAACCTTTCTCTTGTATTGCAAAAGTGTGAAGATGTTAGCCTTGTCTTGAATTGGGAAAAGTGTCATTTCATGGTCAATGAAGGTATTGTCTTAGGTCATTTAATCTCGGGAAAGGGCATCGAAGTTGACAAAGCTAAGGTTGAGGTGATAGAGAAACTTCCACCTCCCGTAAATGTTAGAGGAGTGCGGAGCTTTCTCGGTCATGCGGGGTTCTATCGCCGTTTTATAAAATACTTTTCCAAAATCGCGAAACCTCTCACTCAACTTTTACTTAAGTATGCCCAATTCTAATTCAGTAATGAATGTGTTGAAGCTTTTGATAGAATCAAGGAAGCCTTAATCTCGGTACCAATCATCCAACCACCAAATTGGGAACTACCATTTGAGATCATGTGGGATGCAAGTAACTGAAAGAAATGTAGATTCATATACATATTAACATACTCATATATGTCTAATTAATTTGTCATAAAATTAAAACGGATTTTATGCATGCAAACAAAATATAAATAGAAGAGAAATCACATCCTTACATTGATGTTTCGGTTTTATTGGGCACAAAAGAAATCTCCTTTTCTTTTGTTCTTGAGCTTTCCTTTATGGATGAACAAGATCTAAGTATAAGATCTCTCCCTAAGCTTTATACCCAAGGCTTAACTCTTAATCTAATTAATATTATTTGAGCTAGTATAATATTAATCTAGTGAAAAATTGAACCAAAAATTGTTTGGTTTATGCTCCTAAAACCGGGTAGGAGAAGGTATTTTGGAGTATATTATCTCTCTAATTTATCATTAAAATGTAGAGAGGAAATTATCTTTCTAACACTAGAAATTTTTTAATGTGAATGAATGAATAATTTTTAGAGAGGAAAAACTCTCTAAAAGCCTCTAGGAAAACCGGTTGGGAGGAGCCTTTTAGGGGAGCCAATGCATGCCCATATTTGTCTTCACAAGGTGAGTAGGGTTGCATGGCTACTTTAGCTTTTTAATCATTATGTTTTCTATTTAAAATATAAAAACAATTTTACCCTAATACTCCTCTAATATTTCGGCACTTTTGATAATATGAGATCCATATTATTTTTGTCAAATGTCAATATGTCACATGTCATATGTGACAAAAATTTGTCATGTATTTTTAACATATTAAAAATCAACGTATTAATAAAAATACGTCACATACAAAAATCGACTTAGTAATGTCATAATTACTTGTGCCAAAATATTTTACCAATTTATAAATCACAACAGATTGTATTTATAATAATTCATTCAATTCCGATTGTTTCTTTAAACAATAATTTCATCCGAGTAATGATACAATTCAATTACTCAGACCGTATCTCATTTAATCACATTTCAATTTGATACGTAAATTTTACTTCCAAAATCGTCCGTCAATTTTTCAAATAATTTAATTAACTCGCAACATTATACGATTAATTAAATAGTCAATTAAGAGTATTGCCCTTTAGGTATGACCTAGGGGGTCAATCGATCACCACCGTCACACGACAAAGTAATGTCAAACTCTAGTCAGCCAATCATTACCGATATATGTTGACCAGTTGACAGTAACAATATTACTTCCCAATTGTATTCTTTAAAATGAGATTTAATAATGATATTTAAATCATGTAATCGCACTATTGTTGAGGACACATTTCCCAACAATCTCCCACTTGTCGTCGACAAGTGTGCGTTACCAATTCTCTTGTCCTATTACTATCTCCCACTCAATGCAAGGTCTCTTTCAGTCGTACTTGCAAGTGATCATATCGAGAGTGGTTTCCTCGATCTGGAGAATAACTGATTGACCGGATTTATCCACTCTGGATACCTTCCGAGCGTGGCCACGCATTTCCAGTTCATTACTCCTCGAGTGGCCCTGAGATATTGTTTTAACCCTGACAAGGGGATGGACAATTCCTATCGCACTCATTCCCTTCGACTAGCCACAGCCATCATAACCCAAAATATGCCCATTTGACCCCATTTACGAAGGTCGTAGTAACACAAATCAAAGTTAATCTGAAACTGAGCCATCTTAGGTGAATAGTCTTTAGTCAAAAGAATCGACTCATTTGAATACTATAGCAGCTCTCGCCACGACCAGGCTATATAAATTGCCAGAACTCTATAAGCGGTCATAAGGCCCGACAAAACGTTCCTAACAGTCTGCCTATGTGATCGACTAGTCATCTCACATGACTCTATGGCACTTGAACTTGCCATCAATCGCATCACACTCTAGTTACTTCGAGACGTCACCTCATACAAGTAACTATGGGCAAATACAATGTTAATCCGTGTTCACTTTAACGGGGTTCAATTGTCTCCACAACCCGTTTGGATGTAACAAAGTATAATAAAAGAGTTTTAAAAATAAAACTCGAACGACAAATGTGATTATCACATATGAACAGTCAATGCTTGATTACTATTTCATATTCTATAATCTAATTTGATCTTGTACGTAGTTGTTCATTTCAATTCAATTGAAATGACATGACTCATCATGTTTAGCCTTTGAGAAGGCTTTGGTTAGTAGGTTTTATCAACTTTTTGTACCTTACTCAACCTCACTACATACTCGTTTTCCTTTGTAATGTATACATTTGCATTACAAAACTTTCTGAGTACGTGTCGAGATCCAATCAAGACATAGGCCCTCTAGCCTAAGAATAGCTCCCACTGTTTTCACAGTGTGCGGGACTCATCCTTCTTGCACATCTCATGATCGCAAGTGTACTCAATTTCCGTTATAAATATCTCTCATTGTTCTTTATTGCCTAGAACGATTCTAGAAAATCTACTTCTTAATTATCATAGCCACAATGGTATCTTAACCATCCTAATGTGTTTTGATTATGGTTTTGTCGGAAACCATGCGCAACCTCAATTGTCAATTGTCACTTGTGTAACACCCTTACACAAAATTGCATCATAAACACTCTGCTTTACTTTCTTAATGCTTCTGCAAGCACTTAAGGGTAATCTTTATATACTAGGTAAAGATTACTTAAATTCGATTTTGAAAACAGTTCATCATACTCAAAGCATATGAAGTGTTATACATCATTTCTTTTTAATTGATTCGGCAAATGAAGCAAATGAAATCAATCAAATATGTTCAATTTAATTGAACTAGTCATGAATCTTATCAACATAAGACTTCTTACTGACCCTAATATCATGTGGATTTATCTTCATAAATCCGGATATTCAAGATGTATTATAATACTCCAAAAGTCTTAAATCATTCGCAATGATCAATATGTCATCCACATATCGGACTAATAAAAATTTCCGTAACTCCCACTAAACTCCATGTATAAACACAACTTCTCGACTTATCGAGAAATGTTTTATCACATGATCAAAATGTTGATTCTAACTCATTGATGTCCTACTTAAGACCCTCTCTTAAGTTTCACATTATCTTAGGATTGCAAGAATCTACTAAACTCAAGACATGTATTGAATACATTCCTTCTATTGAAGAAGTGGGTTTTAGATTCACTTGCTATGTATTTCATAACCTCATAATGAAACACAATCCCTTAGAAGATCCAAATAGACTTAAGCATTTCAATTAGTGCAAAACCCTTTGCAACCAATCTTGTTTTGAAATATCTCTTTATTAGTGCAAAACTCTTTGTCACTAATCAAGCCTTTTTGTTTCGGATTTTCATGGCTCTAAGCCTTGTATTGAGTTGTGACTTTAAACACTCTTATGTAAGTCATATGTTCATTACTTTCTAGAAGTAATCAACTTGAATCAAACAATTTCTTTTGTAAGTTATAAGCTCTTTACTTTCTTAAAAGTAGCATGAATTCATCATTTTTAACAAGTGACGAATTTAACCTCCTAGGTTTTAAAGAAACAATATTTTACACAAAACGTCTCATGTAGCCAAGAAGGACCAGTTTCTTGCGACATAACATTCTCTGTGGCATTCTTTGTGGCTCTTGAATAATTTCTCCCACTCTGTCTTCTAAAATAAACTTGTATTTTAGAAAGACAGCTTCACGAGCCGCAAACCCGTCGTACTCGTGAGAAAAGAAAGGGAAAAATGAGCATTTGTTTCTTGTGAAAACTTACAAACATGGTACTTTTACCATTTCATATCTCATATGATTCGATTTAGTGGAAAAATAATTTAGACAAAAATGATAAAATCCCCAAAAGGATCAAGTAACTCAAAGTAACTTGATTGAAATCCAAACCAGTGCTGAGAGAGATTAACTTGTGATACTATATCACATTTCCTTTGGCTTATATCAAAGTCTTCACTTTGATAATCCCATCACGACTAAATCGTGATTCCTTGAACTCTTTGAAGTTCTTCAAAGATTTCTCCTTTTACCTTATTAAGTGAACATATTAGCGTCAACTTAAATTGTTGGTAAAAGAAAATGATTAACCTATTTTGGATCGATGATATACAACCTCGATCTCCTTTTCAACCAAAAGGCACGAGACATCTTGCTTTGAATACAAGATACGCATATACCATTAACAATCTAATGGTTTCAAGAGTACTCGATAACTCTTTGCGTTCATCATTCCAAAATTTAAGGTTTAATCTTGGGTTACCAATTTGAGTCTTGCATCATCTTCATGATATATCATTCTAGTTTGGTTTAGAATATAATCACCTTGATGATGGGCTAGCCATTCATCAAATCATGGTATATAGGGTCACAAAAGTGAAACCTCTTTTGTATCTTTAACAAATTGTATTCTTATTTAGAGTTTATGTACTAAATAGTCACAATTAAGTACAACTCCAAACCCGAAAACTAGATTTAGTACACAATGACTCTATCTCTTGATTTCATTGTTGCTAGTCGTCATATTCTAATCATCTTATGTATCAAACATAATGATGAAAACCACCACCGGTTTCTAATATTGACAAAGTAATACTAGCAAAAATTTATGTTTAATCAAATAAACATTTAACGAAGAAGGTCCCATTAGATGTCCCACAACTAACTTGTTGATTCTTCAATAATTTGGGGTAGTTTCCTTTCTCGTGTCCAACATTTAAGACAATGGAAACTTTATCGGTCGGGATTGATAGGTTTAGTATCGTTATTCTCAACAACTTTACCTTTAACATTACCTTGTATCAATTCCATTCTAATTTTACTTCTTTAACCTCGTCCTCATCTTAACGGTTTAAGAGAATGCTCCCACTCATTTCAATGAGTCTTTACTTAGAGAAGCAAAGGTGAATTTTATAAAGATTACTCTTCAATTCAATCGTTTTAGTCTTAAAACTTTCATTGAAGTGGTTGCGTTATTTTGGTCAATTACGAATTCTGACAAAACTAATTACCAAAACAATTTATCGCTTCAAGGTACTTAATTCAATTAAGTATATGAAAAACAATCCATTGTAAGTAGATGTGTTAGTCAAGAATCAAAAACTTGTTTGATAATGAATAACTTTTATCTATACTCTTTACAAGAGATCCTTCCAATGGATAATATGAGGTTTTAGAAGAAAATATATATTTGTCTTTAGTTACGATGTTTTAATGGAGATTTGAATTAAAATCGAAATTATATCGTATATGAATTGTGGTAAAGAAATAGAACAATATGATAACGGAATAATGGAAGACTTAACATTTATCGTTTTATTAATACTTGTAAACAAGTATAGCATTTACATAGTGACCTCTACCCAACTATGATAAATGATTCCAAGACCCAAATTCATATCGACTTAGGCACGGTATGGCCGATGAAACCCTTATCAATATAACTCGGTGGATTAACGCTTTAATCGATTCTAATTTTAGAACTCTTGGTCGATAAAATTACTCTAATATTTATCTATAGCCCGGAACACATGCAACTACGGTCGCGAATACTTCCGTTGAGCTCAATCCAAATTTCGAATAAATGTGTCCATGATCCAAATCCACATCAACTTGGGCACGGTATGGCCGATGAAACCCTCATTAACATGAACTCGGTGGATTAACACTCATCACCCACTTCCCCTACGTAACAAGGTTTGTACCCCGGTAGGGCCGAGTGCACTCCCTCGCGAAATAGGTTTTCATGGTTTCTACTATTTGGTAAGGCTATGTCTCAATTAATTGTTTTAGCGAGAGGTCATGTCAATTTATTATCTATCACGTTTTAAGTGAACCAAAGCGGTGAACTACGATAATTCTAATTGACACGGTCGACAAACTCGATAAGACAATGCATGTTTAGTTATGGCGATTTAGCGATGCATGTGACATAAAATAAAATGCAAGCATAAAGATAAATAAATCCTAGTATGGCCTTTCCTAAAATAGAAAAACTATTAATCTATTACATATTCGGAAACCAACTCCATTGGTCCCTAAAACTTCGGTTGTGGCACGCATCTCGAGGTAACACCGTCTTTATGTATCGCCATTCTTGAAGTAATCCGTCTTTTGGAACTCCGGAATGAATAAAATTACATAATAAATTACATAATTTCCTATTATACATTTGTAACTAAAATAAAATAAATCTATTAAATTACAAAACGGTGATACGAGATCACAATAAAAATTACAACCGAATCGATATTCCCATACATTTCGGGAAATACCAATTAAAATCTAAGGCCATACTAAGTAAAATTACATAATTCAAAATTACATAAATTAAAATTATGACAATCATAAAGAAAATGCAGCATTATAATATGTATGAACATGCTCAATTTTTATGCTAAATCGCCTTTAATTAGCCAATATCGTATATTACTCGGTTTTTACGGATTTGCGTGATTTCAACATTTTATAATCACAAAAATGCATAAACTCATATTTATGCATAAGTTAATTAACCTAACCTCTTAGGACTCAAAATATAGTCTCCACTAGTAATTTGACCATAATTAACTTTTATTTACAAAATTGTTCATAATTGGACCAAAAATTACAAAAATAAGCTATTAAACTTCAAATAAATCTAAAAATTTCAAATAAATTCAAAATTTAAAATTTAAATTCATGAACATTCTGGAAAAATTCCATGACACTCATAATTTTCAAAATCTTAGGTTAAAAATTTCGAAATTTTTCCGGAAAAACAATGTTGCGGTTTATCGATTTTTAATAAAATAATCATAAAAACATGGAAAAATTATTTTCATTGACTTTTCAGTTTTAGATCTGGAAAAAGATAATAAAATGCAACATTAGACGTTTTTCCTAAGTCATAGATTATGTTTTATTAATTTTCCACTAATAATGTCACTATTTATGCTATTTTTCTTCAAAAATTCATAAATCATGCAAAAAGACTTCTTTATAGCCAATAATTTTACACACATCTTGTAAAATTGCATGTGACAACATATTAATTTTCTATGACCATATTCGAAATTTAACTCATATTAACCTATTTTTCACTTAAATCCGAATTTAATAATGAAAAATTCATTTTTCGAGCATAACAAGTCCAAAAATTATGAAAATTTACAGGTTATCTCAAAATAATATATGTAACAACATATCCAAAAACCAAGTGAAAATTCGAAGTATAGCTAATTTTAGACCAAAAATGACATTTTTACTCATAAAATCACATTTAAATGCCATTATTGTAAATTATGAACAATAAAAATCCGAAAAATTAACCAAAATATCCTAAAACACTTTAGGACCAGAAATATTAACATGCATATAATAATTTCGTGATATATCATAATAACAAAAATTTTACAAGTTTTATTTGTTATTCATATAACTCGGAAAAACTTTTAACCAATTTGCATGCAAACAACCGTGGCTCGTGATACCGATTGAAAGAAATGTAGATTCATATACATATTAACATACTCATATATGTCTAATTAATTTGTCATAAAATTAAAACGGATTTTATGCATGCAAACAAAATATAAATAGAAGAGAAATCACATCCTTACATTGATGTTTCGGTTTTATTGGGCACAAAAGAAATCTCCTTTTCTTTTGTTCTTGAGCTTTCCTTTATGGATGAACAAGATCTAAGTATAAGATCTCTCCCTAAGCTTTATACCCAAGGCTTAACTCTTAATCTAATTAATATTATTTGAGCTAGTATAATATTAATCTAGTGAAAAATTGAACCAAAAATTGTTTGGTTTATGCTCCTAAAACCGGGTAGGAGAAGGTATTTTGGAGTATATTATCTCTCTAATTTATCATTAAAATGTAGAGAGGAAATTATCTTTCTAACACTAGAAATTTTTTAATGTGAATGAATGAATAATTTTTAGAGAGGAAAAACTCTTTAAAAGCCTCTAGGAAAACCGGTTGGGAGGAGCCTTTTAGGGGAGCCAATGCATGCCCATATTTGTCTTCACAAGGTGAGTAGGGTTGCATGGCTACTTTAGCTTTTTAATCATTATGTTTTCTATTTAAAATATAAACACAATTTTACCCTAATACTCCTCTAATATTTCGGCACTTTTGATAATATGAGATCCATATTATTTTTGTCAAATGTCAATATGTCACATGTCATATGTGACATAAATTTGTCATGTATTTTTAACATATTAAAAATCAACGTATTAATAAAAATACGTCACATACAAAAATCGACTTAGTAATGTCATAATTACTTGTGCCAAAATATTTTACCAATTTATAAATCACAACAGATTGTATTTATAATAATTCATTCAATTCCGATTGTTTCTTTAAACAATAATTTCATCCGAGTAATGATACAATTCAATTACTCAGACCGTATCTCATTTAATCACATTTCAATTTGATACGTAAATTTTACTTCCAAAATCGTCCGTCAATTTTTCAAATAATTTAATTAACTCGCAACATTATACGATTAATTAAATAGTCAATTAAGAGTATTGCCCTTTAGGTATGACCTAGGGGGTCAACTGATCACCACCGTCACACGACAGTAATGTCAAACTCTAGTCAGCCAATTATTACCGATATATGTTGACCAGTTGACAGTAACAATATTACTTCCCAATTGTATTCTTTAAAATGAGATTTAATAATGATATTTAAATCATGTAATCGCACTATTGTTGAGGACACATTTCCCAACAGTAACTACGCCGTTGGAGCGGTTCTTGGCCAAAGGGTGGGAAAGGCTTTGCATGCTATCTATTACATAAGTAAGACTCTTGATCCCACCTAAGTGAACTATGACACCACGGAAAAAGAGCTTCTCGCCATTGTCTACGCATTGGACAAATTATGTTCCTATTTGCTTGGATGAAAAGTGATTGTCTTCTCAGACCACCGTGCTCTTAGACATCTCTTGGTAAACAAGGAAGCAAAATCAAGATTGTTTAGGTGGATCTTTCTACTTCAAGAATTTGATTTGGAGATAAGGGACAAGAAGGGAGCCGAGAATGTGGTAGCGGATCACTTATCAAGAATTCGATTCCATGATAATGAGGAAGAAATGCCCATCAATGACTATTTTCCCGATGATATCTTAATGTCCATCCATTCACAACTCGAGAAACACACAACACCGTGGTTCGCTGATTATGCCAATTATATTATGGGAGGAGTTCTTCCCCCAAACTTGAACTACAATCAAAGAAAGAGATTATTGTTTGAAGTGAAAAGATACTTTTGGGATGATCCCAATCTATACAAGGAATATAGTGATGGACTTTATTGAAAATGTGTTCCCCAATTGGAAGTTCAAGGTGTTTTAGAAGGATGCCATTCATCACCATATGGAGGACATCATGGAGCACTAAGAACAATTGCTAAGGTCCTACAATCGGGCTTCTTTTGGGCTACCATGTTTGAAGATGCTAGATAATTTATTCTCCATTGTGATCCTTGCTAAAGAACCAGAACCATTTCTTGGAGAAATGAGATGCCACAACGAGGAATATTGGAGGTAGAAATTTTTGATGTTTGGGGAATTGACTACGAAGGACCATTTGTGTCATCTCAAGGGAACAAATACATTCTATTAGCCGTTGACTATGTGTTAAAGTGGGTAGAAGCAATTGCTACCCCAACCGCTGACGCAAAAACGGTTACTAAGCTCTTCAAGAAAGTAATCTTTCCAAGATTCGGAGTCCCTAGAGCAATTATTAGTGATGGAGGGACACACTTCCATGAAAAGAAGCTCACATCCCTTTTGACAAAGCATGGTGTTCAACATAAAACCGGCTTGGGGTACCATCCTCAAACAAGTGGTCAAGTCGAAGTTTCTAATTGAGAGATCAAGCAAATTCTTGAGAAGGTTGTTAACATGTCTCGCAAGGATTGGAGCATAAAGCTTGATGACACTCTTTGGGCTTATAGGACGGCCTATAAAACTCCCATAGGATCCTCTCCTTACAAGCTAGTCTATGGAAAGACATGTCATTTGCCAATCGAGTTGGAATACAAAGCCTTTTGGGCAATCAAAGCTCTCAACATTGATCATAAGCTAAGTGGAGAGAAGAGGATCTTGGAAATTCAAGAGTTGGAGGAATTCCGACTACACTCTTACGAAAATGCAAAGATCTACAAGGAAAGAACCAAATTGCTTCATGAAAAGAGGATTAAGCAAAAGGCCTTACACAAAGGAGACAAAGTCCTTCAATTCAACTCCCGATATCGACTTTTTCCCAAGAAGTTAAATTCAAGATGGATGGGTTCCTTTGTGATCACCGAATTGGGAAAGTATGGAGACTTTCAGATAAAGTTGGAGGATGGGAACAAATTCAAGGTCAACGGTCAAAGATTAAAGCCTTACTATGAAGGAGCATTCTGATGGTGTACGCGGTCATCACACGCCCAATCAAAGACATTTATATTTCTCAACAAACAACTAGTTAGTGGTTAAGTCGAGGTCGATCAACGGGACGGTGTGCTTTGGGTTCTATGTCTATCTATCTCAATTTATGCTAGTGTCACAATTGATTTGGGTTTTGTAGTTGTGTTCTAAACTAATGAAAGCAATAAAGTAGGGCAAGCAATAAATTAAGAGATGTAAACAAATGATTAAAAGCACTAGGATGTCATGGATTCATAGGGGATTCATGGTGGTGATCATACGAACATGTTTCCATAGTTGCAAGCAATTAATGTTGTAGAGGAACCGAGTTAGTTTATGTCTTATGGTTCATAGGAAGATTTGGGTCCCGGAGCCGAGTCGTCTAGACTTTACAACGCCTACAAGTCGACTTACTTTCCTCCTATTCACTTCTATGCATGGTCTAACAAGACTCGAGTTGGTTTATATCTTACAAGTCTCATTGAAAAGATAAGAGAGGGGTAAAAAATGCGAGGATTCATAGGCTCACATTTCATCAAACATAACATGTGCATAGGTTAACACTAAAACAAACAAGCAATTTAATTATGAAAACATATTAGATTAAGTATGGGTCTACCCCCATGTTATAGTTCCCTAATCCCCCAATAGTCCTAGTTAAGTAGCTACTCACTCATTATCATGGAAGACATATTATCAATTGTGTCAATCATTACAACAAGTATAAACATGATTAAAGAGTGAGGAAATAAACAATAAAGAGTAAAGAGTAAAGGAATTATACCAAACGTAAGATGAACAAATGGAAATGAAAGAATAATAGAAGAGAACTTGATTAATTCATGAAGAGTTGTCAAATCTCCAAATAATAACCCAATAATCTTCAATTACCCAATGATAAAGCTTGAACAATAATTAAGGAAAGATTTATGTGTAATTTGTGGAAAGATTAAAGGATAATCTATTCTAATCTACTCCTAATCTAATCCAAGGAAGGTTTGCCTCCACTAAGAGGGCTTAGTCCCTTGATTATAACAAATGGAGTATATATAGTGGTACATCATTAGGTTAAGCAAGGGTAGATTAGTAAATAACCTTCTTAAGTGTTGAATAGAGCTTTGCAAGTCCCGAGGGACATGTGCGGATCATGTAGCAACTCCTAAGAAGATCCGTGCGTCCTGGCTTGAAGCACGGTTGATCCTGTAAGAGGATCCACTCGGATTGGCTGCGGGACGCTCGGATTCTCGGCTGAGACGCGTGGCTTGGTGATGGGATGCTCGGATCCTATGCTGAGACGCTCATCCAGAGCTTGGGACGCACGGATCCTGGGACAGGGTTCCATCTCCTTGCTTTTAGGGTTATGATCCTCTTATATACTCTTTATTCCTTCATCCTCGTTCATCATTCTTGCCTCCTCTTCATACTAGTCCATCTAAGATCGTCAAAAAGCTTCCGAATATGCGCGAGAGACGGAAATTCCGCTTCATTATCTTCTTTCCTACAAGACATATACAATGCAATAGGAAAGCAAAATAAGAAGGAATTGACGGATAAAATGGTCATGAAATGCTATATTAGTATGCAAAATGGGTTCAATCAGGGGACTAAATGTGCGCAATTAAGAGTCACATCAAACATACCCAAACCGAACCTTTACTCATCCCGAGTAAAGAGGTGACTAGAACTAGACCTTTATTTAAACTATCCTTGTAAAAATATAACCGATGTGAGACAATTAGCGGTTCTCACTCCGCCCCTTCAACTTACAACAAAACATCTATGAGGTAAGATGCCTTCTTGCAAGGTAAGGTGGGGCTTGCCAAAATGGCGGTACATCCAAGCATTAAGCACACAAAACAAGTAATGGATGCATCTACAAAAGATTAGACACCTTACTCATCTAAGTGGCGGAAATCATCTACAAGGGAAGCAATTTAAGGGTACACAATTCATCATAGATATTGTTTCTCCAAACTACTAAGTCTAAAAGGATACTAACAAGTCACCTCCAAGTTGTGTCAAACTAGGGTACCATTGTCCACAATCGCTAAATGCTTTCGTCAAGAGTAGAATCCTTATGGTGTTAGAAACGCTGTAGGATCGCGGAATTTCCCCTCTTGCCTAGACAAGAAGAAGGGTCGTCCCCTCTCCACCATGCACCAAATAAGATCAATGGATAAAAGGGATTCAAAGTGTATGGGTTTCACATTTGTAGTTTGCTTTTTGATTTATTTTTCCCCCCAAATTGTTGCGGCATTTGACTTTTTGAGAACATTTCTTTGCCATTTTTTATGTTTGGCATTTTGATACATGACAAAATTTTCAATCTTTGCATTTTTGAACATTTTTCAAAGTAACCCCATTTTGTAGCAAGGGTACTTTTATTGAAGCATATGAGTCTATTTTTGCTCCTCTTTTCATTGATGCATTTTTGTGCAAACTTTTTGATTTTCATTTTCGTACTTGAACTCAATTTGGAGATTTTTGTGCCCCTTCCCTTTTTGTTGACAAAATATGATGATAGAAGTGAAAGAACGGTTGCATGGCTTCAAAGGTCACCTTGGAATAAACGGTAGCCAAAGAGTTATCACACCACAAGGTACTCTTGACTAGGCCTTAGCCCATGGGTCAAAAGATACTAGTATGACACATCCTAGGGTTTCTTGAGGGTATTCTAGAAAACAAAGTCTCAAGGAGAAAAATTATCTACAAGGGCCTTACACTTGTCAAACTTCCCAAATAGGCATTTTCACAAAATTTGAAACCATGCAACTACATGCCATGATGCAACTAACATATATACAACTCTAATGCATATGCTTCTATCAACTAGTATGCTATATAAGCTAAATGCAACTCCTAACAACACATAGATACACAAACCGAAACAACAAAATACACCACATCCTCCTTGACATGTAAGCCCATCCTCCTCATGTGGATAATGAAAATAAATGGAAGAAAAATAAAGATTAGAGCGATCATACCAAGCGGTCTTCACATTCCCTTAACAATGCCTCAAAATGTAGTGTTGTATCTATGTGAGAAGAGAACAAAAACACAAGTATATGCAATTCTACACTACTAAATTAAAGAACATGTTTTTGGTTTTTGAATTTTTCAAATTTTTATGAAATTAAAGAACAGATTTTTGGGATTTTTCAAAATTTTTCAATTTTTTATGCATTATGGAATATAAATTCCCATCCCCACTTTATTTTGGACATTGTCTTCAATGTACATGTAGGAGTAGGAATGAAAAAGGAATACATGTTTTTGGATTTTTTGATTTTATGGAAATTGAAGTACAAATGCAATGATATGATATAATGAATGCATGCTCTAACTAAATGTAATTCTATATGACATATATAACAGATGAATGCATGCTCTAACTAAATATAATTCTATATGACATATATAACAAATGAATGCAATCAACACTATACTAGATGATGCATGCTAAATGCTTAAGTCACCTATGATCAAACCTCCCCAAAACGATTTAAGCACTATTTCTCATATAGGAGAAATGAGGTTGGGTCATTAGTGGCAATGCATGAATTCTAGTCTATATGCAACTAACTACATGAATCATGTGAGATATATATTACAGTGCAAACTTAATCTAATCATATGAGATATATTACAATGTAATTATACATGAGAGATAGGGAAAGAGTATCATACAAATGGATCGAGGTGGTGTGGTCAAGCACCTCTAGCCATCCTACTCATCATCATCATCATCATCATCATCATCATCATCATAATCATCATCATCGCGGTATCCATGTCTGCTTGATCCTCCTTGGTCATATCCTCCTTCTTGGCTAAAGAATCCCCCACTTTGGTCTCCAAAGTTCCCTCCTTAGTTGCCATAGTCAGGGAACAAGAGATGTGGTCGAGCCCAAGATGGATGAGGGCCTCTAGGGTTGATGTACCCTTGTTGAGCCATGTTGTAGTAGGAGGGGTATTGGGCCACGTAGTTGTCAACCCTCCCATTGTGCACTCCAATATCAACACTTTGAATGAGTTGCATCAAATCGGTCATGGATGGAGCTCTTGGGTCTTGAGGAGTAAATGGTACATGTGGTGTTGGGTAGGGTGGAATGGGTACATAAGATGGTGGTGCGGCACCCCATTTCGGCAACTCGTGAGGTCGATGAGGTGCTTCTTCTCTTGGTGGTCGGTTGTCATGGATCTCAATGGGGAGGAGGTAGCTTGGTCTTGGAGAATACCTGCTCAAGCGGGGCTCGGTGGGTGGTATGTTCCATCCCTTTAGAATAAGTGATGAGCAACCCTTGGTGAACCACTCTACGCTTCCGGCCTCATTGTAAGTACACCAACGGTGGTGGTTGAAGATAGCATCCTCATCTATCAAAGTCTCCCCTTGAGCTTTTTATAGATTCCATCAAGGTTGAAACCGGGGCAAAGTTCATTGGCCAAAATTTTAATTAGGTCTCCCATCACAAAGGTTTTAATATGAGTGTTCCCTTGTGCAAAGTCATTGAACCGTGTAAGCATCTCAAGGGGTGTGTTGAAATTGTAGGGCCTTTTCCCTTGCACATTCAAATATGACTCTAGAAAAGTCAAGTCGAGAAGGGTGCACCTATCTTGCTGTTGTCTTCCATTGATAGTCTCAGCGATAAACCGTTCGGTAATCCTAATTACCGGATGTTAGATAGCAAAGGTATAACATTGTATGTAGAAATGAAGTTCTCTCCCAGAAATAGCCACCCAAAGGTGGTTAACACTAAAGTCGGCGTGCTTATCGGTGTCATCCCTTGGTACCTCAAGACCAAAAATACTTGCAAATTGGTCTAGAGTCAACCTATGGTCTCTATTGCAAAGACGGAACATCAAACCAACATTTCTTTGCCGAGTGGTGACTACCCGGAGACGACACAAAAACTCTAGCGTAAGACTTAAGTATGTGTCCTCATCAGCATAGAACATTTTCTCTAGACCCATACCATTGAAAAACACCTCCATTTGGTTCCTTATGCCAAGTACTTCTAATGCGTCAAGATCGATGAATTGAGTGGGTTCATAGTCCTTACCTAGCAATTGCTCAAATCGTCGGCGGTGTTCATCGTTGGTGAACATTACCTCTGGGAAATACTCAAGTTATGCAACACCTTGTATCATTACATTCCCTTGGCCCCTTGCCTCTCGTGGGGTGGATGAAGCAGCACCCTTGCGTCGCTTGGTTGTAGAATCGACGACTTTCTTGGTTTTGCTCCTTAGATTCATCATCCTTGCTTGATGTGGTTGGGATTTGTTTGATTTGTAGTGTGGATTTTCTGGGGATTTTGTGATGGGGTTTGTTTGTGGATGATGATATATAGTTTTGATTTGATAAGATAAGGAAATAGGGATGGTGGAGGGGTGTTTATATCGAAGATAGGGTCTGGGACGAGTGGGTCGCTGTTGGGCTTGGGCGGATCTGTTTGTAACCCAGCCAATTACCCATTGTAATCCGTGCGTTTTGCTGTCGATCCGAGCTTCCTGAGATGCTACACGAGCGTCCTGTTGAGGAGATGTGCGGATTTCCTTACTGCTTGTCTTTTTCTTTTGGGTTCAGTTCAGGACGAGTGGCTTGAGGAGAGGATGAGCGGATCTTGAATGGGACGTGCGTCCTAAGAAAGATCTGCCCAGATTTCCTTCCAGGACAAATATTTCTCAAAGTACTGCCCAGGACGAGCGTCCTGTTGTTGGCTCGAGCGGATTATATACGGGACGTGCGTCCTGGCTCCATGTCGCGCGGATTTTGTGACAGCTATCTTTCTTGCCTGCAGCATGACTCGGGACGAGCGGGCTACTGTCGGGACGCGCGTCCTGAGCTATTCTTTATCAACCCTTCAAAAATTTCATACGAATCTTTTCCCTTGCACCCTTTTGTGCTTCCTTCTTATCAAATTCTGAAAATTTGCTTAAAGAATGGATGAGTAACCCTTTCTCATAGCTCTCATGTAGGAAAATGCAAGTAATCTAAAAGTATATTAAACATTATACAATGCAAAGTTGTGAAAAGGAATATATTTACAAATGATGGTTTGAGATAGGACTTCACCAAAATAGTTTGAAATGTTGAAATCTATTGTCCATAGAGCTCAAAGCCCTTAAAAGTTGGTCAAAAGCTTGTGAATGGTCCTAAAGTAAGCATGAATAAGTTTTGAACCATTGCGAAATAGAGTAGGGCCAATCCATGAGGGACCTCCCCTTGAACTCCTTCTTTTTCTCTTTTCCTTTGTCATGATGGCCTTCCTGGCTCTTAAAACTAGCAAACTTGAGATTCTTGTCATTGGGGATTTTCCGGTTGCTCCTATTTCTTCCAAAGTTGATGACGAAAATACTTGGAGTAGGTGATTTTCTAAGAATAGAAGGCGAACTTTCAGGGCATTGATGATGAGGTGTTTTAGGAGTTGGGATAGTGGGTGCCAAATTTCCACAAGTAGAGTCCTTCTTAGCCCTATCTTTGAGCTTGTCCACCAAGTAATTCTTGTATGATGATTTGACATTCGTGAGAAGGTCCATAATGTCATCTCCAAGTATCATGGGATCCATAGTGGGTTTTAAAAGGCTCTCATGAAAGCATTCCTCCCCTTCCTCTAGGCAAACTTCAAACTACTCAAAGATGGGCTCCTCAAGCAAATTAATTTGACAACTCCATTTATCATTTGAGCTAATCTTTCCCCCATCATCTTCTTCCATAGATGCGTCATCATTGCCTTCTCCATATGAATCATAAATAGGGGCTTCATTTCTCCTCAATAGTTCTTCGTCCACTGTCTCAATGTTCACATCAAAGGACAGACCCTCATACTCACAAAGGCTAAGAGTATTTGGCTTCCTCAACCTCATATCTTCTTCATCAAATACCACACTTTCATACTCACAAGAGCTCAAAGAGATTGGCTCTTCCCACTTCTCATCAAAGGTAACTCCTTCAAACTAGCATTCATGATCAATGTCTAAGGAATGGTGAGGAGTAGTTACTTGGGCTTTCTTCATTTGGGCAATTTGAATTACCAACTCCTCACCATGGGTAACAATGCTTTGAAGAGCATTGTCCCTATTTTGGCTCTCCTCTAGCACTTGTTTAAAGAAATTTTGTTGATCCCCCATCATTTGGAGAACCATATTTTGAATGTCAAAGTTTGGTCATCTTCTTGTTGTGTGTGGGTGTGAAAGTGGTCATATTGTGGCATTTGGCATTGGTTGTAATATGGGTCTTGGGTGGGTGGTTGTTGTGGGTATTGGATGTTGTGATTTTGGTGGAAAAGTTGGGGTAGTAGCTAGGATTTTCATTGTATGAGTAGTAAGGTAGGTTTGTATTGACTTGCTCCTCAAACTCCCCATGCCCATTGTAGTCATACTGAAAAGATCCACCACATACTCCATGTACCATGTCTTGGGTCATCATCATAGCCAAGATAAAGATATAACTACAAACATGGAAACTACAATAAAACGGTAAAAACGACCTTGAGGAACAAGTTCCTCAAGGTTAAAGCACAAATAAAAATAGATAAACAACTAAGAACTTAATCACATAACACCGTCCCCGGCAACTGCGCCATTTTGATTGTGTACGCGGTCGTCACACGCCCAATCAAAAACATTTATATTTCTCAACAAACAACTAGTTAGTTGTTAAGTCGAGGTCGATCCACGGGACGGTGTGCTTTGACTTCTAAGTCTATCTATCTCAATTTATGCTAGTGTCACAATTGATTTAGGTTTTGTAGCTGTGTTCTAAACTAATGAAAGGAATAAAGTAAGGCAAGCAATAAATTAAGAGATGTAAACAAATGCTTAAAATCACCAGGATGTCATGAATTCATAGGGGATTCATGGTGGTGATCATACGAACATGTTTTCATAGTTGCAAGCAATTAATGTTATAGAGGAACCGAGTTAGTTTATGTCTTACGGTTCATAGGATGATTTGGGTCCCGGAGCCGAGTCGTCTAGACTTTACAACACCTACAAGTCTACTTACTTTCCTCCTATTCACTTCTATGCATGGTCTACCTAGATTCGAGTTGGTTTATATCTTACAAGTCTCATTGAAAAGACAAGAGATGGGTAAAAAATGCGAGGATTCATAGGCTTGCAGTTCATCAAACATAACATGTGCATAGATTAACACTACACCAAACAAGCAATTTAATTATGAAAACATATTAGATTAAGTATGGGTCTACCCCCATGTTATAGTTCCCTAATCCCCCACTAGTCCTAGTTAAGTAGCTACTCACTCATTATCATGGAAGACATGTTATCAATGGTGTCAATCATTACAACAAGTATAAACGTGATTAAAGAATGAGGAAATAAACAATAAAGAGTAAAGAGTAAAGGAATTATACCAAACTTAAGATGAACAAATGGAAATGAAAGAATAATAGAAGAGAACTTGATTAATTCATGAAGAGTTGTCAAATCTCCAAATAATAACCCAATAATCTTCAATTACCCAATGATAAAGCTTGAACAATAATTAAGGAAAGATTTATGTGTAATTTGTGGAAAGATTAAAGGATAATCTATTCTAATCTACTCCTAATCTAATCTAAGGAAGGTTTGCCTCTACTAAGAGGGCTTAGTCCCTTGATTATTACAAATGGAGTATATATAGTGGTACATCATTAGGTTAAGTAAGGGTAGATCAGTAAATAACATTCTTAAGTGTTGAATAGAGCTTTGCAAGTCCCGAGGGACATGCGCGGATCATGTAGCAACTCCTAAGAAGATATGTGCGTCTTGGCTTGAAGCACGGTTGATCCTGTAAGAGGATCCGCTCGGATTGGCTACTGGACGCTCAGATTCTCGGCTGAGATGCACGGCTTGGTGATGGGATGCTCGGATCCTATGCTGAGACGCTCGTCCAGCGCTTGGGACGCACGGATCCTGGGACAGGGTTCCATCTCCTTGCTTTTAGGCTTATGGTGCTCTTATATACTCTTTATCCCTTCATCCTCGGTCATCATTCTTGCCTCCTCTTCATACTAGTCCATCTAAGATCGTCAACAAGCTTCAGAATATGCGCGAGAGACGGGAATTCCGCTTCATTATCTTCTTTCCTACAAGACATATACAATGCAATAGGAAAGCAAAATAGGAAGGAATTGACGGATAAAATGGTCATTAAATGCTTTAATAGTATGCAAAATGGGTTCAATTAGGGGACTAAATGTGCGCAATTAAGAGTCACATCACATTCATAGGAGAAGTTGAGTTCATCCGCCTCGAGCCTCTCCCACCATCACAAAGCCATCAAATGAAAGAGAGTTTTGTGGAGTCCTCCCTAAACCACCACTTGTAAATATACTAACCTTTCTTACTTGTATTTTAACTTCAATGCATTTTCACTTTACTTCCTTATAGCATGATTTTGGCATGAGAGTTGGTGAGGGAGTGCTACTAATCTTGTTTGACGAGTGTAGGATATGATGATTCAAGTGCGAGAAAGCACCCTTGTGAAAGAAGGAAAAAGAAGAGCAAAAAGGTGGATCCCCACGGGCTAAGCTCGGCTCGCGGGAGCTGTGAAGAAAATGGATTAAGAATTCTACCCTGTTCTAAAATCCGGGCGTCCTACTGCTAGGACAGGCGTCTCAGGGTCAAGACGGGCGTACTGATACCAATCCGCTCGGCCCTTACGGCTTTGCCAATTAAATTTTTCCCTTGAAGAAAATTTGTGCGAACTAACAAAAGGACCCACGTCCCAGCTATCCTTTCAGATGGAGACTTTCTCGCTGTATCAAAATTCGGGTGTCCTGACTCCTGGGACGGGCATCTGAAGAGCTAAGACGAGCGAGCCGACTCCAATCCGGGCGTCCCTACCTGCTCGTATGATTTTTCTAAAAGAAGCGAGACGCTCGTCCCGATACTCAACCCGCGCGTCTCCCTCCCGTGCCAATCTTCTATTTTCGACAACAACCCTTTCTTTCCACCACACACATTAAGACACATCATCCTTTCCTCCTCATTAAAACAAATAATTCTCTCCCAAAAACTCAAAACACCCAATTGCATCTTCAAATAAAAATACCCAAAACCTAGGGTTCCAAAAGGATCTACAAATACAAAGATTAATCTTCCATCTTAGACAAGCAAAACTCTTGATCTACATTCAAGATGAAGACAAGGGGATCCTTACCAAAATAAAAGAGAAGATCAAGGGCCATAGGGAGCTCTTCAACCTCTCATCTCAACACATTGAGAAGGAAAAATGAAGAAAGCATCGATCTTTCAAGGTTAAATGTGTTCTCAAACATTGAATTTGTTAATGATGCTCAGAGAATCGTCTTCCACCGTCTCTTAGGTAGGAATATTCGCCCAACAAAATTTGTTTGCCATGAGACATTAAGGAAATTAGGGATATACCACCAAACCGAGGCACTTTTCGAACTTTTTGGTCTTTCGACATTATTCCACATGCATGAGCTTACATATCGACCATTAGTTCTTGAATTCCTAAGTTTCCTGAAAATCTCCACCTTAAACAAGACGATTTGTGTTGAATTCCGACTTGAGAACACAACAAGAATGATGACCCTTGTAGAATTTGCGGATGTATTCGGACCTGATGTATCTCCTACTCGTTCCTCAAAACCCTGGAACTATAGTGTAGCACCGCTTTAGCGAGCAATGACGGGTCGTGATTTGTCCAAATTCAAAGATTGTTCGGCCTCTTTTATACAAAATCCTATCATCCGGCTTACTTATCGGTTTATAGCAAGCACTCTACTTGCTCGCCGCGGCCCCTTATCTGTAAACGAGCTTGACCTCACCTTCATGGAATCCTACATGACGATAAAAGGGAAGAGTGGTTATCATTTCAATGCCCCATTGGTACTCCTTGAAAGGTGGCCGTAATTTCGGAATGGAGATGATAGCGGAATGATTCACATTGTTAATGGTGGGTTAGTGACTAGACTTGCCAAGTTCTTTAACCCAAATTTCAACGACAACAACACGTATGTACCTCTTCCGAGTTCTTGATGTGACCATTATTTGAGCATATTTAGTCCCCGAATTAACCTCGTTCCTATGCTTTTTAGTGCATATTTGGGTCATTTACTATCTTTAGTCCTTTGTTTTGCATATTCTTTGAGGATTTATTTACTTGGTAGGAGAGGAGTGCAAACCTTGCATTTTCATGGCAAAATAGAGCTAAATTGATCGAATCTAATGACCAAGCATCAAAGAGAAGACAAGACTAGAAGGCCTTTGTACATATTGTAGTAGATGGGAAATGCTGAAGAAGATCCTTGCATCCCCGACAAAATCCCGGAGGATTATTGGAAGAAAAGAAGAAGAAAAGAAGAAAAGAAAGGCTGGGACGAGATCCACTCGTCCAACCAGGCAGGACGTCCGTCTAAGACTGCAAGAATCCGAGCGTCTTTACCATAGGAACGCCCGTCCAGTAGCCTCCCAGGACGCTCGTCCAAGCCAGCAATCTGCCCGTCCAGCCACCTGGGAATCCGCTCGTCCCGACCCTTGGACGCTCGGATTGTGTTACAGACCCACACGTCCCCTCTTCTTGCTCCATTGAAGATGCGCATATTTTCGGAAGACTAGCAAAAAGGAGACTCGCATCTCTTCTGAGAGGAGTGATTCCTCAAGGACTTAATCGTCATTTAAGCCCTTAGTAAACCCTAATTTTTGTGCCTAATCCCCACTATAAATACCCCATTAGTCTAATTAGATGAATCATGTTCTTCTTATCAATCTCTAGTGTAGTTTATATCATTCTAATATCTCTTTAATCTTGTAATCAACTTTTAATCAAATAATAATACAAATCTCATTTCCTTAATTTCTCTTTTGTTCATCTTTTATTTTGGGTAATTGAAGATTATTTGGGTTATTATTGGGAGATTGACAACCTTCCAATCATTCATCAAGTACTTCTATTATTCTTTGCTTTTGGAATCATTATTAGGTATAACTCTCTTAATCCCTTTTTAATTATTGTTAATCATCTTCATTTATTCATCATGTTTTGCTTTGTTAATATGATTGACAACCTTGTTAACATGTTAAACTTGATATTGAGTGAGTAGTTTCCTTAACTAGGGTTAATGGGTAATTAGGGGAGACCAACATGGGAGATGATTCATGCTTAATTTAATATGTTTTCATAATTTATTTGATTGCTTGTTGTGATCTCAACTAATGCACATGTTATGTTTGATGAAATGCGAGCCTATGAATCATTGCATTTTTTACCCATCACATACCTTTTCAATGATACTTGTAAGACATAAACCAACTCGAGTCTCATTAGACCATGCATATAGTTGAGTATGGAGGATTAAGTTGACTTGTAGGTGTTGTACAATCTAATCGATTCGGCTCCGGGACCCAAACCTTCCTAGGATTGTAAGATATAAACCAACTCGATCCATCACAACAATAATTGCTTGCTTATAATTTGAGAATATGTTTGTATGATCAATTCCCATGAATCCTCTATGACCCCATGACACCCTAGTGTTGGAATAAGTGTCCTCCGACAATAATGCGATCACTACTGTCGATCATAATGATCACATGTTTAAATCTCATATTTAAGAATACATGTGGGAAGTAATATTTGTTAGAAATCAATAATCTCATTAGTTTACATATTCATATAAGAATCAATTTATTTGGTCATAAAATAAATACAAGATCTTATGCATGCAAACTTAATAAAAGGAGATGGAAAAATCAATTTCTCACCATCTTATTTTCGGCCATTTGGGCACCAAAAAGATCTCCTTCTTGTTAGTTCTTGAGCTTTCCAACAATGGATAAACAATGTTCAAATTAGAACCTCTCCCAAAAGCATATACCCAAGAATACCCTTAATAACCAATATTATTATGATCTAGTAAGAATATTAGTCTTACTTAAAAATGACACAAAATATTAATTTGTTCTCTCTTATTTCGGTCAAGAGAGAAGAGATTTGTGAGATTTTATTTCTCTAAGTATTTCAACAAATTGTAGAGAGAATTTTATTTTCTTACACTAGAAAAACATATAGTAAGTTGTAAATGAATAATAGAGGAAAAACCCTCTAACCTTTCTCTTAGAAAACCGGTTGGCTTGGGTGGAGGGGAGCCAATGCATGATGCTCATTTTCTTCCCAAGAAAAATAGGTTTGCATGGCTACTATTAGGCTTTAATCATTGTGTTTTCTCTCATTAAAATAATCAACACAATTTATCCACTAATACTCCCTCCAATATTTCGGTACATACAAAATAAAATGGAAGGTCCATTTTATTTTGTCATTTGTCAATTGTGACATATGTGACATGTTACTTGACATGTGAATTTGTAATATATTTTTAACATATTAAAAATCAACATACTCATAAAATATGTCATATACAAAATCCACTAGTAATTCGTAATCACTTGTACCAAAATGGTTTATCAAATTATAAATTACAACGTCTTGTATTTATAATAAATTATTCATTCAATTTCAATTGTTTCGTAAACAATAATTTTATCTAAGTAATAAAACAATTCGATTACTTAGACCGTATCTCATTTAATCAAATTACAATGAGACACGTTAACTTTACTCACAAAATCATCCGTCAATTTTAAGCAATTTAATTAACTCGTATCGGCATACGATTAATTAAATAATCAATTAAGAGTATTTCCCTATAGGTATGACCTAAGGGGATCAACTGATCACCACCATCGCACGACAGTAATGTCAAACTCTAGTCAGCCAATCATTACCGATATGTGTGGACCAGTTGACTGTAAAATATTACATCCCACATGTATTCTTAAAATGAGATTTAAACATGTGATCATCATGATCGACAGTTGTGATCGCATTATTGTCGGAGGAAACTTATTCCAACAATCTCCCACTCGTCCTCGACAAGTGTGCGTCACCAATTCTCTTGTCCTATTATTATCTCCCACTCAATGCAAGGTGTCTTTCAGGTGGTACTTGCAAGTGATCATATCGAGAGTGGTTTCCTCGATCTGGAGAATAACTGATTGACCGGAGTTATCTACCATAGATACCTTCCGAGCGTGGCCACGCATTTCCAGTTCATTACTCCTCGAGTGGCCCTGAGATATTGTTTTAACCCTAACAAGGGGGTGGACAATTCCTATCGCACTATTCCCTTCGACTAGCCACAGCCATCATAACCCAAAATATGCCCATTTGACCCCATTTACGAAGGTCCTAGTAACATAAATCAAAGTTAATCTGAAACTGTGCCACCTTAGGCGAACAGTCTTTAGTCAAAAGAATCGACTCATTAGAATACTATAGCAGCTCTCGCCACGACCAGGCTATATAAATTTGCCAGAACTCTATAAGTGGTCATAAGGCCCAACAAAGTGTTCCTAACAGTCTGCCTATGTGATCGACTAGTCATCTCACATGACTCTATGGCACTTGAACTTGCCATCAATCGCATCACACTCTAGTCACTTTGAGACGTCACCTCATACAAGTGACTATGGGCGAATACCATGTTAATCCGGGTTCACTTTAACGGGGTTCAATATTGTCTCTACAACCCGTTTAGATGTAACAAAGTATAAAAGGAGTTTTCAGATTTAAAAACTCGAACGACAAATGTGATTATCACATATGAATAGTCAATACCTGATTACTACTTCATATTTTTATAATCCATTTTCATCTTATATGTAGTTGTTCATCTCAATGCAATTGAGATGACATATGACATGACTCATCATGTTAAGCCCATGAGAAGGCTTTGGTTAGTAGGTTTTATCAACTTCTTGTACCTAACTCAACCTTACTATATACTCGTTTTCTTTTGTAATGTATACATTTGCATTACAAAACTTTCTGAGTACGTGTCTAGATCCAATCTAGACATAAGCTCTCTAGCCTTAGAATAGCTTCCACTGTTTTCACACTGTGCGGGATCCATCCTCTTACACATCTCATGATTGGAAGTGTACTCAATTTCCATTGTAAGCATCTCTCATTGTTCTTTATTGCCTAGAACGATTCTAACAAATCCATTTCTTAAAAAACATAGCCACAATGGTTCCTTAACCATCTTTAGGTGTTTTGAATATGGTTTTTGTCCGAAACCTTATACAATCTCAACAGTCATTAGTGTAAGCCCTTACACAAATTAGTGAATTGCATCAAAACACTTAACTTTACACCCTTAATGCTTCTACAAGCACTTAAGGATAATCTATATGGCTATTTGGTAACTATTACTTAAATTCGATTTTGAAACAATTCATCATACTCAAAGTATATGAAGTGTTATACATCATTACTCATTTAATTGATCCGGCAGTGGAAGCAAATGGAATCAATCAAATATGTTCAACTCGATTGAACTAATCATGAATCTTATCAACATAAGACTTCTTATTTGACGCTAATATCATGTAGATTTATCTCCATAAATCCGGATATTAAAGATGCATTATAATACTCCAAAAGTCTTAAATCATTCCCAATGATCAATATGTCATCCACATACAAGACTAATTAAAATTACCGTAACTCCCACTAAACTCTATGTATAAACACAACTTCTCGACTTATCGAGAAAAGTTTTATAACATGATCAAAACATTGATTCCAACTCATTGATGTCCTACTTAAGACCCTCTCTTAAGTTTCACATTATCTTAGGATTGCAAGAATCTAAAAACTCAAGATATGTATTGAATACATACTTTCTAATTGAAGAAGTGGGTTTTAGATTCACTCGTTATATATCTCATAATAAAACACAATCCCTAAGAAGATCCAAACAGACTTAAGCATTTCAACTAGTGCAAAACCCTTTGCCACCAATCAAGCTTTGATATCTAACAATTCACTTGGAATTTATTTCGGATTTACATGGCTCTAAGCCTTGTATTGAGTTTTGACTTAAACACTCTCATGTAAGTCATATATTCATTACTTTCCAGAAGTAACTTGAATCAAACAATTTCTTTGTAAGTTGTAAGCTCTTTACTTTCTTAAAAGTAACATGAATTCATCATCTTCAACAAGTGATGAATTTAACCTCCTAGGTTTCGAAGAAACAACGTCATGTAGCCAAGAAAATACAGTTTCTTGCGACATACAATTTCATAAAATTTTTGACACAATTCTTTTGTGGCTCTTTCATATTTTCTCCCACTCTGTCTTCTAGAAATAAACTTGTATTCTAGAAAGACAGCTTCACGAGCCACAAACCCGTTGTACTCGTGATTATTGTAAGGAAAAATGAGCAATTGTTTCTTGTGAAAACTTACAAGCATGGTACCCTACCATTTCATATCTCATATGATTCGTTTTAGATTTAGTGGAAAAAATAATTTAGACAAAATGATAAAATCCCCAAAAGGGTCAAGTAACTCAAAGTAACTTGATTAAAGTTCAAACTATATCGAATAGGGTTTGATTTCTTTATCCAACAACACATTATCCGATAATGTGTGCTAAGAGAGATTAACTTGTGATACTATATCACATTTCATTTCGCTTATATCAAAGTCTTGACTTTGATAATCCCATCACGAATAGATCGTGATTTATGGAACTCTTTGAACTTCTTCAAAGATTTCTCTATTTACCTTATTAAGTGAACACATTAGTGTCAACTTAAATTGTTGGTAAAAGAAAATGATTAACCTATTCTGGATCAATGATTTACAACCTCGATCTCCTTTTCAACCAAAAGCACGAGACATATTGCTTTGAATACAAGATACGCATATACCATAAGATTAACAATCTAATGGTTCCAAGAGTACTCGATAACTCTTTGCGTTCATCATTCCAGAATTTAAGGTTTAATCTTTGGTTACCAATTTGAGTCTTGTATCATCTACATGATATGTCATTCTAGTTTGGTTTAGAATATAATCACCTTGATAATGGGCTAGCCATACATCAAATCATGGTGTATAGGGTCACAAAAGTGAAACCTCTTTTGTATCTTAACAAGTTTATATTCTTATTTATAGTTTATGCACTTAATAGTCATATTTAAGTACAACTTTAAACCCAAAAACTAGATTGAGTACACAATGATTCTATCTCTCAACATCATTCTTGCTAGTCGTCATATTCTAATCATCCTATGTATCAAATACAATGATGTAAACCACCACCGGTTTCTAATATTGACGAATTAGTACTAGCAAAATTTATGTCAATCAAATAAACATTTAAAGAAGAAGGTCCCATTAGATGTCCCACAACTAACTTGTTGATTCTTCAATAATTTGGGGTAGTTTCCTTTCTAGCGTCCAACAGTTAAGACAATGGAAACTTTATCGGTCGGCATTGATAGGTTTAGTATCGTTATTCTCAATAACTTAACTTTTACCATTACCTTGTATCAATTCCATTCTAATTTTACTTCTTGGAACCTCGTCCTTTTCTTAATGGTTAAGAGAATGCTCCCACTCATTTCAATGAGTCTTTGCTTAGAGAAGCAAAATTGAATTTCATGAAGACTACTCTTCATTCGTTCGTTTAGTCTTAAAACTTTCATTGAAGTGGTTGCGGTATTTTGGTCAATTTTGATTTCCAACAAATCTAGTTACCAAAATGATTTAACGTTTCAAAGTACTTAACTCAATTAAGTGCATGAGAAACCATTCATTGTAAGTAGATATGTTAGTCGAAAATCAAAAACCCTTTTGATCACGAACAACTTTTATCTATACTCTTCATAAGAGATCCTTCCAATGGATAACACGAGGTTTTAGAAGAAAAATCATATTTGTCTTTAGTTACGATGTTTTAATGGAGATTTGAAATAAAATCGAAATGATATCGTATAATTTGAGGTAAAGAAATAGAACAATACGATAACGGAATAATGAAAACAAAAACATTTATCGTTATAACAATACTTGTAAATATAATAACAAGTAAAGCATTTACATAGTGACCTCTACCCAACTATGATAAATGATTCCAAGATCCAAATTCATATTAACTTGGGCACGGTGTAGCCGATTCATCCCTTATCAATATAACTCGGTGGATTAACTCTTTAATCGATTCTACTTTTAGAACTCTTGGTCGATAAAATTACATTAATATTTATCTTTAGCCCAAAACACATCCGGTTATGGTCGAGAATACTTTTGTTGAGTTCAACCCTAATTTCGAATAAATGTGTCCATGATCCAAAATCACATTAACTTGGGCACGGTGTAGCCGATTCATCCCTTATCAACATGAATTCGGTGGATAGACATTTATCACCCACTTCCCCTACGTAACAAGGTTTGTACCCCGGTGTGGCCGAGCGCACTCCCTCACGAAATAGGTTTTCATGGTTTCTACTTTTTGGTAAGGCTAAGTCTCAATTGTTTATTTTAGCGAGAGGTCATGTCAATTTATTATCTATCACGTTTTAAGTGAACTAAAGCGGTGAACTACGATAATTTTAATTGACACGGTCGATAAACTCGATTTAAAATGCATGTTTAGTTATGGCGATTTAGCGATGCATGCAACATATAAATAAAATGCAAAGCATAAAAATAAAATCCTAGTATGGCCTTCCTAAAATAGTAAATCTAATAAACTATTACAAATTCGGAAACAAACTCCTTTGGTCCCTTGAACTTCGGTCTTGGCACGCATCTCGAGGTAACACTTTCTATGATGGACCGCCTTCTCGAATGGCACCGTCTTCAAGGAACTCCGGAATAATTAAATTACAAAATGATTTACATAATTTCCTATTATACATTTGTAATTAAAAATATATCTATTAAATTACAAAACGGTGATACGAGATCACAATAATTACAACCGAATCGATATTCTCATACATTTCGGGTAATACCAATTAAAACTAAGGCCATACTAAGTAAAATTACATAATTCAAAATTACATAAAATTAAAATATGACAATCATAAATAAAATGCAGCATTATAATATGTATGAACATGCTAAATTTTATGCTAAATCGCCTTTTAAGAGCCAATATCGTATATTAATCGGTTTTTACGGATTTGCGTGATTTAACTTATTATAATCAAAATAATTACATAAATTCATATTTATGTACAAGTTAATTACCCTAACCATCTTAGAACTCAAAAATTAGTCTCCACTAACATTTTGACAATAATTAAACTTGATTTCTTAATATTGTTCATAAATGGACCCAAAAATACAAAATTATGCTATAAACTTCAAATTAAATTATAAAAATTTCAAATAAATTCGAAATTTGAAATTTAAACTCATGAACATTCTGAAAAAATACCATGACACTCATAATGTTCAAAAACTTAGGTTAAAAATTTCGAAAATTTATCGAGAAAAACAATGTTGCGGTTTATCGGTTTTAACAAATATGACCATAAAAATATGAGAAAAATTATTTTCGTCAACTTTTCACTTTTATATCTGAAATATATGATAAAATGCAACATGTGACGTTTTTCCTTTAGTCATGAAGTATGTTTTAACATTATTACCAATTATAGTCACTATTTATGTGATTTTTCATCAAAAATTCATAAATCATGCAAAAAGACTTCATTATAGCCAAATATTTTACACACATCTTGTAAAATTGCATGTGACAACATACTAAATTTCCATGACCAGATTCGAAATATAACTCATATTAACCTATTTACCCATTTAAATACGATTTTAACTTAAAAAACCATATTTCGAGCAAAACAACTCATTTTAACATGAAAATTTACAGGCCATCAGTAGATAATATATGTGAAAACATATCCAAAAAACACTGAAAATTTCGAAGTTTAGCTATTTTTCGTCCAAAAATGACATTTTTATCGTAAAAATCATATTTTAATGCCAATAATATATAAAATGAACAATAAAATCAATAAATAAACCAAAATGTCCTAAAAATCACTTAGGACCAGAAACTTTTAACTTGCAAAGTTATTTTTAGGTTTATCTTCATAAATCCAAATTAATTTGTTTTGTATGTTAATCTTATAACTCGGAAAAACCATAAACCGATTTGCATGCAAACAACATAAGGCTCATGATAACGCTTGTTAGAAATCAATAATCTCATTAGTTTACATATTCATATATGAATCAATTTATTTGGTCATAAAATAAATACAAGATCTTATGCATGCAAACTTAATAAAAGGAGATGGAAAAATCAATTTCTCACCATCTTATTTTCGGCCATTTGGGCACCAACAAGATCTCCTTCTTGTTAGTTCTTGAGCTTTCCAACAATGGATGAACAAGGTTCAAATTAGAACCTCTCCCAAAAGCATATACCCAAGGAATACCCTTAATAACCAATATTATTATGATCTAGTAAGAATATTAGTCTTACTTAAAAATGACACAAAATATTAATTTGTTCTCTCTTATTTCGGTCAAGAGAGAAGTGATTTGTGAGATTTTATTTCTCTAAGTATTTCAACAAATTGTAGAGAGAATTTTATTTTCTTACACTAGAAAAACATATAGTAAGTTGTAAATGAATAATAGAGGAAAAACCCTCTAACCTTTCTCTTAGAAAACCGGTTGGCTTGGGTGGAGGGGAGCCAATGCATGATGCTCATTTTCTTCCCAAGAAAAATAGGTTTGTATGGCTACTATTAGGCTTTAATCATTGTGTTTTCTCTCATTAAAATAATCAACACAATTTATCCACTAATACTCCCTCCAATATTTCGGTACATACAAAATAAAATGGAAGGTCCATTTTATTTTGTCATTTGTCAATTGTGACATATGTGACATGTTACTTGACATGTGAATTTGTAATATATTTTTAACATATTAAAAATCAACATACTCATAAAATATGTCATATACAAAATCCACTAGTAATTCGTAATCACTTGTACCAAAATGGTTTATCAAATTATAAATTACAACGTCTTGTATTTATAATAAATTATTCATTCAATTTCAATTGTTTCGTAAACAATAATTATATCTAAGTAATAAAACAATTCGATTACTTAGACCGTATCTCATTTAATCAAATTACAATGAGACACGTTAACTTTACTCACAAAATCATCCGTCAATTTTAAGCACTTTAATTAACTCGTATCGGCAAACGATTAATTAAATAATCAATTAAGAGTATTTCCCTATAGGTATGACCTAAGGGGATCAACTGATCACCACCGTCGCACAACAGTAATGTCAAACTCTAGTCAGCCAATCATTACCGATATGTGTGGACCAGTTGACTGTAAAATATTACATCCCACATGTATTCTTAAAATGAGATGTAAACATGTGATCATCATGATCGACAGTTGTGATCGCATTATTGTCGGAGGACACTTATTCCAACAATATTTTACAGTCAACTGGTTCACACATATCGGTAATGATTGGCTGACTAGAATTTGACATTACTATCGTGCGACGGTGGTGATCAGTTGATCCCCTTAGGTCATACCTAAAGGGTGGCACTCTTAATTGATTATTTAATTAATCGTATGTCGATACGGGTTGATTAAATTGCTTAAAATTGACGGACAATTTTGTGAGTATAACTGACGTGTCTTATTGTAATTCGATTAAATAAGATACGGTCTAAGTAATCAAATTGTTTCATTACTTAGATTAAATTATTGTTTACGAAACAATTGAAATTGAATGAATAATTTATTATAAATACAAGACGTTGTAATCTATAATACGATAAACCGTTTTGGTACAAGTAATTACGAATTACTAGTCAATTTTGTATATGACATATTTTATGAGTATGTTGATTTTTAATATGTTAAAAATACATTACAATTTCACATGACAAGTAACATGTGACATTTGACAAATTGACAAAATAATGTGTAAAATGGACTTTCCATTTTACATGATATGTACCGAAAAATAAGGTGGTTTTAGGGTTTGAAGTGTGCTTTATATTTTATTTAAAATAGCAATCATCACACTAAAAACCTAGTCTTACATACCTATAATTTATGGGTAGAAGGAAAGGCCATGCACTGGCCCTAAAAACCCACCCACCCGGTTTTAGAGAAAGGAGAAAGCCAAGGGGTTTTGCTCTATAATTACACTACACTACAACACTTTTCACTAGTGTAATTTTTTTTTTCATTCACTACAAAAACTTAGAGAAGTTAAAGAAAGAAAATACTCTATAATTCCTCCCTCTCTTTACCGAAACAAGGGAGACAAAAATAATATTTTGGTTCATTTTTATGCTAGATTAATAATATTACTAGTTCATAATATTATTATTTATTAAGAGTAACACCTTGGGTATAAGCTTTTGGGAGAGGTTCTAATTTGAACCTTTGTTCATCCATTATAAGGAAGCTCAAGAACTAACAAATAGGTGAATTTGTTGGTGCCCTTTTGATCCGAAATCCCAAAGTAAGATTGACGATTTTTTCTCTAATCTTGTTTTTAGTTTGCATGCATAAGATCTAGTTATTAATTTATGACTAAATAATCACATTTGAATGAAATGTATCGAAATGGAATTAATGAATCCCAACAATTGGCATCAGAGCCTTAGGTTGTTTGCATGCAAATCGGTCTATTGTTTTTCCGAGTTAATCTTAATAACAAACAAAACTTGTAATTTTGTGTTTATTATGATATATCACGAAATCACTTTGCATGTTAAAGTTTCTGGTCCTAAAATGTATTTGGGATATTTTGGTTCATTTACGGATTATATTGTTCATTTTGTTAATTTATGACATAAAAATGTGATTTTGTATATATAAATGTCATTTTTGGACGAAAATTACTTAAACTTCGAATTTTCTAGTGGTTTTTGGATATGTTTTCACATGTAATACATACTGATGGCCTGTATATTTTCATGTTAAAATAAGCTAATATGAGTTATATTTCGAATTTAATCATGAAATTTTAGTATGTTGTCACATGCAATTTTACAAGATGTGTGTAAAATGTTTGGCTATAGTAAAGTCTTTTTGCATGATTTATGAATTTTTGATGAAAAAATCACATAAATAGTGACTATAATTAGTTATAATGCTAAAACATACTTCATGACTAAAGAAAAACGTCACATGTTGCATTTTATCATATATTTCAGATCTAAAAGTGAAAAGTTGATGAAAATAAATTTTATCATATTTTAATGGTCATATTTGTTAAAACCGATAAACCGCAACATTGTTTTTCTCGATAATTTTTCGAAATATTTAACCTAAGTATTGAATATTATGAGAGTCATGGTATTTTTCCAGAATGTTCATAAGTTTAAATTTCAAATTTTGAAATTATTTGAAATTATTTTGATTTAATTTGAAGTTTATGTTATAAAATTGTAATTTTAAGTCCATAATGAACAATATTATCAAATCAAGTTGAATTATTGTCAAAATGTTAGTGAAGACTAAATTTTGAGTCCTAAGTGAGTTAGGATAATTAACTTGAACATAAATATGAGTTTATGTAACATATTGTGATTTAATAAGTTAAATCACGGAAATCCGTAAAAACCGATTAATATACGATATTGGCTCTTTAAAGGCGATTTAGCTTAAAATTTGGCATGTTCATACATATTATAAATGTTGCATTTTATTTATGATTGTCATAATTTTGGTTTATATAATTTTGAATTATGTAATTTTACTTAGTATGGCCTTAGTTTTTAGTCGATATTACCCGAAATGTATGGGAATATCGATTCGGTTGTAATTTTTGTGATCTCGTATCACCAATTTGTAATTTAATAGTTATTTAATTTTTATTACAAATGTATAATAAGAAACTATGTAATTTATTTTGTAATTTCCCGGAGTTCCCGAAGAAGACGGTGTTGCCTCGTTTTGCGTGACAAGACCGAAGTTTAAGGGACCAAAGGAGTTGGTTTCCTCATTTGTAATAGTTTATTAGATTTACTTTTATAGGAAGGCCATACTAGGATTTTATTTTTATGCTTTGCATTTTATTTATATGTTGCATGCATCGCTAAATCGCCATAACTTAACATGCATTTTTAAATCGTGTTTATCGATCGTGTCAATTACAATTATCGTAGTTCACCGCTTTAGTTCACTTAAAACGTGATAGACACTACTACAGATACAGCCTATAACAACGGGTAAAAACCGTTGTAAAATAAAAAAGCGGACGTTGTTAAAGCGGCCGTTGTAGAAGGTATTTACAACGGTTTGCTTATTTAGTGAAACCGTTGTCTAAAGTATTCACCACGGTTAAAAGCCGTTGTTGTTGGGTGTTCTCCGTTGTGGAAAGTGTTTCAAAATTTTGGAGGGAATCATATAACTACGGTTGTCGTATGTATAACCGTTGTTGTAACTTTCCCTCCAAAATTGTGAAGACTTTTGACAACGGGTTTATGGTACATACCCGTTGTTGAAATTTTTAGTAACAACGGTTCTTTGTTTAATACCCGTTGTTGTAATTTTACCTCCAAAATTGTGACGACTTTTAACAACGGTTCTTCGATTAAAACCTGTTGTTGAATATTATGCGCGGGTATTTGTGAATGTCATTCACAACGGTGTTACTTTTATTAACCGTTGTGAAAGGTATTCACAACGGTTTTTTTTTAGTAACCGTTTTTATTACAAACTCCTAATGTTTTGAAAAAATAAATTTGTTTCATGCCATATCATTCAAAAACCTGCACATATATGTCAACAGCACCAGCATAAATCACAGCTGGGTTCATCAGAACTCAATAGATTGTGAATTCAACCACAACAGCAGCTGCATCATATATATATATATACTTACAAGGAGTTGAATTTACATATGAACTAATCATTCCCTAACTTCAACAAAAAATTTACTAATAAGTTGATCTAAACTCTGAGTATATGCATTTCTAGCTAATATATTCTAAGACGTAGTTGCCCCACATGTCTCTTACCTCGTCTATATCTACACTTGAGTACTTGCTCAATCTGTTGATCTGGTTGATTGCATACTCATGGCAAAAAAACAAAGAGAAGACATTATGGTATATATAGCAGCAAGCAAGACAACATTAGCAACATCATGGTATATATATATAGCAGCAAGCAAGACAACATTAGCTCTAATTTAAAAAAAAGTAATAAACACATGTTTAAATTATTACTAACCTTTTCTGGAATAACGAGATATCTTCGCCTAATAATCTCCAACATGAACCGACAAGCGTAGTATCCACATTGTATGCTATCCGGCTCAAGCGAGGGGCCTATTATTACATAAAAAAACAGACGAGAGAAGGCTCACATCAGAATCTTGAACTTTAGGTATTGTATTAATTAGTATTAAACACAGATTTTGCACTTAATGTTATTGTATTTGAGCACGTACCCCTGTTATCGTAATAAATTCAGGGCCAACATCAGAATCTTCCGTGGGTTGATCCTGCTCGTTTGCTCTTTTCTTCTTAAAGGCCCTTTTTTTAAAAAATAAAAAAGGAGGCAGAAACTAATTTTTTTAGGGGCAAAAATATGAAAGAGCTTTTTTCTATAAATAAAAAATGAAAATGTTATTATAAATAAATCAGTATTATAAACTTACATATTAATCAAGTGCTTAAAAGTCTCGCTTGGTTGATGATGTAAAGAGTCCAACCAGAAAACTTTATTCCTTGTCGGCATGATGGCTGCTAGCACCCAATGAGTCCTACATCAAGAGACATCATCATTGTTAACAAGTACATATATTAGTTATGAAAATGCAATTGTAGGGGAAACGTAATATTAATTTGTTTATTACCCTTTTTCATTATAAGCGCCAAAAATCAGCTTCTTGGTTGTTGCCAATTCTTTGAGCAATATAATCTACCCGTTGTTCGAACGTGAAATCCGGAATAAATAAAGATAAAACATAGGGGCACAGAATCCGTATAGATCGATGGAATATTCTTCTCCGGGATCACTCTCAATTTCAATATCCTACATTATTACGGTATTAATTCCGGTATTTAAAACACTATCTAGTAGTCAGAATATTAGACTATGAAATTATTTATTAAGAAACTTACTTCATCCAAACAAATATGTGTTGGACATCAATCTGGTCTAGGCCAGCCCATACGGCTAGCACATCCCATGATACATGTGCTTGGCGCTCAGCCCCTAGAATATCCTCTTCGAGCGGAATAACTATCAATTGCTCGGTGGCTATGCGATGGCCAACCTCCTCATGCAGTCTCTTCATCGTCACCGTTCTTACTTTTTGCATGTAATCCTTCCCTTTATATTGTGTGGAGTTTAAAGTCCTAATAACTTTCTGGTCCGGGAAAGAATGAGTCTTTGATTTTGTCCCCTACACAAAATTACCATGCTTTTTATAAATACAGACAAAATATAAATAAAGGGAGCGAGGTTAATTTTTAAAAAAATGGAGAAGTTAATTAAATACATACCTCATAAAGTTGTTGTGAAGTCGAGGTCGTTGGCATGTCTGTGGACTTAGGCTTATCCGCCAAAGCCGCCTTTTTTGTTCCCTACAAAAAAAAAAATAACATATAAATTTAACATATAAAAACATTCAACAATTAAAAATGTAACACATATATATATATAAAGGTATTTCTTCTAACCCCAATCGCTTTCCATTTGCTCGGGCGGAGGCGGCGAGATATCTTCGCCAAGTAGATGTGAGTATCGTGCCATTGGATGAAACTTCCAAGCGCATCTCCCATAATGGTAATGTCGTCACGAACTGGGACAGACAGTTGAAATTTTTCATGGCCTGGATTGACTGTAGTTATCTCTACTATTCTATGATTCGGCAAAAGTTTTTCGCCATGAACTACAGTTTCCGCTGCTGCAGATTTGTTTTCTACGAGACCCCGGCCAACACGCACAGGGTGGCTTTTCGATTCTATTAGGGTCAAGAAGAATAATCGGCCTCTTGTTTACGGCCTGAAGAATATACACATACATTATTATATCTTTGCAAAAACGCTTCAGCATTCAAAAGATTTTGCAAAAACGCTTTCTGTCTCAGGCCGATTTTTGCACAAACTTCAACATTCATATAAATTTAACTAATTAAACACTTCATGCATACCTTACTGAAAACAGGGAACCGACTTGAAGGGGATGTATCTTTATTTTCCATCACCGTCTTCTCATCAAGTTGCATCTCCTTTTCAGACCCATTATTTACCTAATAAAATTAACCAATTCAATGGCACCATGTCGGAAGTTGGCGGAACAGACCCCCGATCTTACCCAAAAAAAAAAACAAAAAAAATAAGGAAGTATTAGGTACCGATCGGCTTTAGTTGTTACAACTTCGAAAGCATTATTAGGTACCCGATCTTTCTGAATCTCGTTGACCGATACTTCCTTCTCATGTATTGCCAAGGTAGTAGCGGCCTCTTCACCAATCTGTTGTACCTTATTATTACCCCTTTAGAAATGACATCCTCCATCATCTTCACTTCTTCTTCGGAAAGCTTACCTCCAGCATTCAGCTTTAGTAGTACGGATGCCATTAATCAAGTCGCTTTGCCAAGAATGTAATGTGTCCGCAATTTTTATCCCAACAATAACATGTGAATTGAACTTAAATGAAAATAATAGAATAAATGTTACCATGTCAGCGTTCTCAGACTTAGTCTTCCTTTTCTTCTTTATCTGGGCAGTTTTCCCATAATATTTCGTTACTCCAACCTGTAACGGGACGCCCCTCAAACGACCTGGATGTTCGGGTCGGCCGATCGCTCTAGCAAGAACGTCATTACGACCACCGGGAGTGAATTTCCCTTCTTCTACCTCTTTCAATACGTTATCCTATAATATATTAAATAAACTTCAAATTATATTTGTGACTAAAATAATAAAGTTAGTAATGAACTCGTCTTAATAAAATAATGCTTACTATGTTGGCCAAAACTTCCTCATCGTATTTGTCATGCGACGACCAGGATCCTTTAGGCGTGTGCCCATGTTTATAAGTTACATGCCGATCCACCTCTTTCACTCCCTTTGCCACCTACACATTAACATGGTAACATTTATACACGTAAATGTGTATCAATGCAAGTCCAAGTGTGATTAAAAAAATAAAGTCTCACGGGGCAATAATGCATGCTACTTACGAGGTCCTCTTCTATCTTTCTCAGAACCGCCTCGAGAACCATAGAATTTCCCCTTCTTGCATGAAATGTTAGCACGATTTCTTTTGCTAACGGCCTTTAAATAATTATATAAAAGCGCAAGTAGATGAGATAATAAAAAGATTATATAAAGGACTCATTAATTAAAAAAATGATAGGTAAATCGTTAAAAGGCGAGGATATTTAACCCGAAACTTCTCGCAGTTCTCATCTTTTTGAAAAGATCCCATTCTTCCTGCTTGATGGTGGGACACTTGTTTTCCGGTGGGCTCTTACGCATCTCCCCGTTGCCTTGTCCACATACAACCAATCCCTAGCAACGCCACACTTCCACTGCCCGTGGACATCCGCTGCCTTATGCATTAAATACTCATCATGGCTTTTATCGGGTATAATAAAGCCTTCCTTTACACGAGCCAAGTATAACTCCGCCAATTTTGGATTCAAAGTTCTAACATCATCTAAATGGATAGGCACAAATTGTCTTGTGCAAGCACCAATCCAACCGGAGAAAAGACCCGCATTTGGACCAAAGAGGGAAACCCATCTCACTCCATGTTATTGGGAACGGCTGTTTTTAGCGGCTATAGTCGCAAGGACTTTCTTGCACTTCGTAGCATCCCTCTCACCAGGCTTATTATCACCAGGCTCATTATTCTTTTGACTTCTTTTACGTTTTTCACCCATGATAATCCTAAAACCCAAATATCAATGATATAGTTGGAAATGAACAACTTAACAACGTACATGCAGAGTATTATCTAAAACCCTAAACCCTAATAGGAATGAAAATTTAAAACAACAGATTGAGCTTCTAAAATCCTAAACCCTGATAAGAGGAGTAAAGTAGATGATGCGGGATGATAAATATAACAAAGAAGACGAAAAACAAACAGATGCATGAAAAAAGAAACAAGATGATCGTCTTAAAACCCTAATGACGAAACACAAAATTAAAGTGAACATACCTGTTGATGATGATGATAAAGAGAACGAGCAGGAGATGATAAGGGAAGGCAACGGAATGGGCTTCGAAATCGGGCGACGGCCGGCGAGAAATGTAAAAAGCGAGGAAGAGAGGAGAATTAACACAGGATACCAACGGTTGGAGTAATAATGTTGTGTGTGTTTGTGTATGGCATGCTGGATGGGTTTCTATATTAGTTTTTTATTAAGACAAACTATTAACAACGGGTGCTCAAAGAAGAACCGTTGTTATATGTTAATAACAACGGGTCAATAAAAGTCAACCGTTGTCAAAACTTTATTACAACGGTTAAAATATACCCGTTGTAATATATTTTCACCAAATTTGCGCCAAAATGAAATATGTCAAAAAAATCATTGACAACGGGTAGAGGTACTACACCCGTTGTTGAAAGTATTAACAACGGGTAATTTAAATATAACCGTTGTTATTGTTGAACCTCTTTTTTTTTTAAAATTACTGTAATTCCATTATAGTCCAAACCTCAGTAACAATACATTATTCAAAGAATTTCAACACCAAAGATCCACATCTAATAATAAGATCAAGAAAATAAGACAACTTACACCAGCATGCATGCATACTGTATGTGTCCTGATGAACTATCTCAGGATCGGGGACGTTTCTTGGATGTCATAGTTTCTTCGTTAACCCAAATACCTTCACCATGGTCATCACGCATATAGATGCTTTCAGTGTCCTCATGATCGTGTCAACATCGTCGAAATAAGATACAAAGTGGTACACCGATCCATTCCCTCAAAAACGACATCCCGATCATCATCATCATTATCGGATGGACTACTCCTTCTTTTCCTTATAGACAAAGACAATGCACCACTTCTTATCCATAGGATCGGTGACATAGAACACTTGTTTAGCTTGGGATGCCATTATGAAAGGATCATCCTTATTATTGCCAACCTTACCCAGATTGACCAACGTAAATCCCATCTTATCCTTTCGGACACAATGGATGTTGTTATCAACCCAATTACATCGAAACAAAGGCATTGTGAAATCAATGTAATCTAGTACCAATATTTCTTGAATAACACCATAATAAAGGCATTTTCCCCAAATAGGCTTTTTATCTTTTGAAGTAGCAAAGTGCATTGCCTCAAATTCAGAACTCACACCACTATTTTGCATTGTGCTCACCTCATCTTGCTCGCGGGTGTAAAAAGTATATCCATTAATGGCAAAACTGTTGCAAAAGGTGACCCTGGCATTTGGACCTAAACCAAGACGTAGTAACCTAGGAGAGATGTCATCACCAGTTTGATCAAGACACCGTAAGACAATATTCCTAAACCACTCTAGAAACGTCTTCGTATGCTCGTTCGCAATCCACTTCTCGGTCTTGTTTTGGTGATCGTATTTGAGCTCATCTTTGTGTTGTTGAATATAAGGTTGCACCTCATCTTCGTTGTTTAGCACATACATGTGTGCTAAATGCAACATTTCACGTGTCACAATTTTTTCAACCCGGCCCCTAATACCTTTTCCGGTCATCCACTCACTATGACGATTCTTAGGAACGCCAATCAACTCCTTCGGGGAGAGATGAGCGTAACAATATGAAAGAGCTTCGTCTAAAATAGCGCGTTCAGCAATACAACCTTTCGGACGATACCAATTAGATGTATAGTCCTTGTAGACTTTCATCAATCTTTCGAAAGGATACTTTGGTACTATCTCAAGTACACGAGCCCAAGGTACAAAATCTCCCTAACCAAGTGAATGGTCAGATGAATCATGATAGTGAAGAAAGAGGGTGGAAAATACATTTCCAACCGACAAAGAGAGGTTACAACGAGGTCCCGCAATGAATCCGCGTCATCGGGATCGATGACTTTCTCGCATATGGACTGGAAGAAGAGACAGAATCTAGTTATAGCATATCTTACCTTTTCAGGTAAAATGGAACGAATAGCCACCAGTAGTAATTGTTGCATCAAAGTGTGACAATCATGTGACTTTAACCCGGTGAGTTTTAGGTCTTGCATCGACACTAGGCTTTTGATGTTCGACGAATAACCATGTGGCACTTTAATTCCATTCAAGCATGCACATAACTCTTTTCTCTCATTCCGTGAAAGGGTAAAAGTCGCTTGGCGGTAAAAATGTACGATTACCTCTCTTCCGTGGTGCCAACTCTAGCCTAATACCCATCATTTTCATATCTTCCCTAGCTGCGGCGTTATCCTTTGTTTTACCAGGAACATTCGGAAGGGTATTGATAATATTATCACGGACATTTTTCTCAATGTGCATGAAATCGAGGCAATGCCTCGACCTCCAGTCGTCAGCCAATATGGAAGTTTATCAAAAAATATGGATCTTTTCTTATACCCACGAGTAGACAATTTAGAGCCCATAATCTTCTTCCCATAATCTATCTCAATATGCTTTACTTTCTGATAAACTTCATGCCCACTCAAAATTCTAGGAGGTTGACGAAGTTCTTGTCTTCCATTGAATGCTTTCTGCATCTTGCGATAACAATGGTCATGAGACAAGAACCTCCTATTTCCCATATACACATACTTACGAGAAGACTTCAAGTATTCAGACTCGATATCCTCCCCACACAATGGACAAGCCTCTTTCCCATGAACTGTGTGCCCAAGAAAGGTCGCCATAAGCCGGATAGTCAGTTATTGTACACAATAACATCGCTCTCAAATTGAAAGTTTCGTTCTTATATGCATCAAATACTTCTATCCCACTATCCCACAACAATCGCAAATCATCTAGAAGAGGTTCCAAATATACATCTATATCATTTCCAGGTTGTTTAGGGCCGGAAATTAACAACGACAACATCAAATACTTTCTTTTCATGCACACATATGGAGATAAGTTATAAATAGCCAACACTACTGGCCAAGTACTATGTTGGCTACTCATGTTTCCGTGTGGGTTCATTCCATCAGTGGACAGCGCTAGACGTAAGTTTCTAGGTTCATTGCCGAACTCGGGATACTTAGCGTCGAATGATTTCCATTGCTTACCATCTGCCGGGTGTCTTAGCTTTCCATCATTTATTCTTCCTGTTTCATGCCAAGTTAACATTTTTGCATCATCGGGATTCGCATAAATCCTTATGACTCTTGGTATCAATGGAAAATACCACAACACCTTAGCCGGGATCCCTTCCTTATCCTTATAACGCCACTCCAAACATTTAGGGCAATTGGTTAAGTTTTGATATAATTTCCGATACAATATGCAATCATTTGGACATGCATGTATTTTCTCATATTTCATACCCACTCCTCTTATTAGTTTTTTCGCCTCATATGTCTTAACAGGTAGAACATTACCATCTGGAAGCAACTCCTTTATCAAGGCTAAAAACTAGTGAAACACGTGTCACTCACCCCATTTGCCCCCTTGATATTATACAACTTCACCACAGCCGACATTTTTGTGAACTTACAACCAGGATAAAGAGGTGCTTCAGACTCACACAACTTCTCATACATGTTGTTAAGGTCATCCCAATTACTAGTGTCATCACCTACATCTTCAAAAGCAATGGACTCATCATCATTCTCTTCATTATCTATAGACCCAACATTCAACTTCTCTACTTCCAACTCTTCCAACTCAAAAACTCGGCAAACTCGGGATCATCGCTTAGCCTTTCGTGTACCTCAACATCATCTTCTTCCGAGTTATTCTCTTCCTCTAATGATTCCCCATGAAAAATCCAAAGTGTATAGGATCGACTAAATCTCCACTTTTCTAGGTGTATTTTAACGTCCGGAAAAGCCATATAGCTAATATTACCACATCTTTCACAAGGACATGCAATACTAGAAGAACCTTTCAAATTGTTCGAAACGAATTCATAAAATTCAGCTAAACCATCCTTGTAGGTGCGGTCACTCATATTTGCATCAATCATCCAAGTTCGAGTCATTATTCTACATTCGTAATAATAGGCAACTAATTCAGAAAATACAATAATAGGCAAACAAATAAACGAAATTCAGGAAAGCAATTAAGCTAAATTATCAACAAATTAGATAATAACCAAAAAAATCCTATATCTAGTTATAAGCGTTGCTAAGAAACATATATATACCTGATTGATAAACACGCGCGATGAGGGAGAGATGACGTGACAACAGTGACGGAGATGAAGACAGAGAGACGATCAGGGAGGAATGGAGGATGATATAGTAGCAGTATTAGCTTGTGTTTGTGTTTGTAGCGTATAGCAGAATAAAGCAATATGTTGTTCTTAAGATTTTCATAATATTAATAACAACGGTTATTGAGTCTACAACCGTTGTTAAGACTTATTAAAAACGGGTTCTAATATAACCGTTGTGATTACTTTTCACTAATTTGGCGCCAAACCATTAACAACGGTTAAAATTTAACCGTTGTTATTAGTTTTTTCATTAACAACGGTTGTTTAAGTATGACCCGTTGTTAAAACTAATAACAACGGTTAACAACCCATAACCGTTGTAAGTAAGTTTGGTAAAATTCGCGGAATAAATTCTACAACGGGTTTTGATGATTTTCGTGAATAAGCGTTGTTAAAGGGCCGTTGTGGTTGCCTGTATTTGTAGTAGTGAGATAATAAATTGACATGACCTCTCGCTAAATAAACAATTGAGACTTAGCCTTACCAAAAATTAGAAACCATGAAAACCTATTTCGTGAGGGAGTGCGCTCGGCCAAACCGGGGTACAAACCTTGTTACGTAGGGGAAGTGGGTGATAAATGTCTATCCACCGAATTCATGTTGATGAGGGTTGTATCGCCAAAGCGTGCCCAAGTTAATGTGAATTTGGATCATGGACACATTTATTCGAAATTTGGGTTGTACTCAACAAAAGTATTCTCGACCATAGCCGGATGTGTTTTGGGCTAAAGATAAAAATTAATGTAATTTTATCGACCAAGAGTTCTAAAAGTAGAATCGATTAAAGGGTTAATCCACCGAGTTATATTGATAAGGGATGTATCTCCAAAGCGTGCCCAAGTTGACATGAATTTGGGTCTTGGAATCATTTATCAAAGTTGGGTAGAGGTAACTAGATAAATGCAATAAAACTTTTTTAAACTAAAATTTACGAGTATTATTATTATTTTAAAAACGACAAGTGTTTTATTCCTTCTATTTTTTTTTTGTAGACCACTTTTATTTCTCATAACAAATGGCCACATCAAACAACAACGCTCACGCTCTCACTAATGTTTCATGGCTCCGATCCTTCATGGATCGTTGTAAACTTGAAAAGAATGGGTCAAACTTTTCCGATTGGGATGCCCAACTAAAGCTAGCCGCCCAAGGTGACGATAAGGTTCGTTACCTTATGGAGGCCTCTCCACCCGAACCTAATGCTAGGTCGAGTGCCGCAACAAGGGAAGCCTATGAAGCTTACCATAAGGAATCCGCCGCAATTAAAAATGTGTTAATTTTTGCGATGGAGGCGGATCTCCAAAGGAGAGCTTTCAAAATGGGCACCGCTTATGAAATTTATTCCAAACTTGTGACAATGTTCTCACAAACACCGAGGATCGTCCAATATGAGGCGGCCTCGGCATTCTTTGATCTCGATTTCAAGGAGGGCCAAAAGGTTAGCCCTCACGTGCTCAAATTGTTGGAGTTAGTCGAGACATTGAAAATTCAAAAGGTTGAAATCCCCAAGGATCTCATTGTTGATAGGATTCTTCACTCCTTATCCAAAGTCAAAGCATATGTGCAATTCCGGGTGAATTTCAATATGCAAGACAAGGACGTGTCTCTTGAGGAGTTTCACAAGTTACTTGTGCAAGCCGAAAGAGACATGGGGCTAAATGTTAGCCCACCTAAGGATGTGCTAAATATAAGCACTAAGAGCAAGGGGAAGTTCAAGAAGAATGGGAAAAAGAGTAAGAGGCAAGCTCCCATGAACACCAAGGCTAGGACTTTTGAAGCTAGCACTTCCAAACCCAAGAAGGGTCCTCTTGATAAATGCCATTATTATAATGGTGTTGGACATTGGAAGAGGAATTGTTCCAAGTATCTTGGTGACATCAAAGCTGGAAAGATCACTCCAGTAGGTAAATGACTATCCTTTCTTTTATGTTTCTAATTCAACTATGGTATTTTGATAGAAGTTGTGATAATGTATCCCCTTTTTATTGTAAATAGGGCCTCCTCTAAGCAAAGACAAGGGAAAAGAGAAGCAAGCTTAAGAAATCATGAAGGAGCTAGGAGTAGCTACCAATGAAGCTTGGTTTTATTATTGTCTTTATTTTAATGTTATGGATTTTAGAACTATTTTGATTTCCGTGTTTGACATGGAAATGTGTGATCCTTTTAAACAAAATACATATTTTGGATTTTGGTGGCTTGGTTTGAAACCCAAGTCACCCCTTTTATCGTATTTGTTTGTTCTAAAAATTCGTCTTTATATGCTTGCACATAGAAACATATGAACATCTACTTAAAGTGAACCAATAGACAATTATAATGATAGGATTCATTATATGTCCACAAGCTTGAAACTTGTGTATGATCAATTATAAAGTGATGTTGAGTTGATGAACTCTCCTAAAGGAATGTCAATTAACAAGTACACTCATCAAATCTAAAATCTATTAGTTAATCTATGAGATAGTTCTCCTTCTACTTCAAAATCATTATTTGTGTCTCATAAGCTATCTTTGAATATCTAGTGTATTTATTCTAAAGAAAGTGTGGGAGAAAAATGAAGACACAAAGAATACAAAGAATAATTTGTATGCTTGAGTAAATTAGATCTACGAAAGAAAGAATGATTTGGATACCAAAATAGATAGTATACATGAATAGATAAGATCTACATAACAAAAGATACCAAGTGAAGTAATCGAAGGAATATGTTCTTAAGATAACTACACGAGGAGACCAAAAGAAAGTTCTTGAAAGAAAATTACTAAAGAAAAGTCTCAACAAGAGATTTTGCTAGTTTATGACCTAGATATAAATAGAGTTTCAAAATTGATATTTACTTAAGATCCTAAATGAAACAAAGTTGCATCCTTGAATATAAATGAGATTTATGATTAAAAGTTGCAAAGAAAGATATGCCGATGTCTACAAGAGCTAAGTTAATTGTTAACCACGCTAGTGTCGTTACTTAACCTCATTATGAAAATGAAATGGTTAAACCTCCTTCCGAAAAGGGTATTTTGAGAAGGATGTGTATTAAATGGGATTTCACATTTAAGTAATGACATTGCTACGCATCATTATAAAAATGAATGAGTTAAAGATTAAAATCTCTTTCCATAAGTTTAAGATTGAAACCTTTTCAAAATAGGTATTTTGAAAAGATATGTTGGAAACATATATGGTTTTATCTTAATAACTTGGCAAAGCAAAATCGATTTCAATTCCTGAAATGTTTCGATTGAGTAGTCAAATACGAAACATGTGGAATTGAGTGGGAGTTTAAAATTATCATGTGAAGACATGAAATTTAGTGGGAGCAATCATCTTGTAAAATTTATAACTCATTACTCATTGAGAATGACGAGCTAGTACTGTCTTTCACAAAGAAGTATTTGAGTTTTCAATTCTGGATGAAAATGGACTAAGATGAATCCAATCACAACATGGGATGTTAGATAGGCATTGAGATATGCACATCAAATCAACGAGAAACGTAGGTTATTCATATCGATAAAAATGGAATTACCATAAGCAGTCACGGTCATTCATTGAACCTAAGAATGGTTGATTACATGATTAAAGATTACTAATGTTTCCGCCATTAGAATAATCATGCACATGTCCTATAATGAATCATATGCTTAAGAGCATGATGAGTCATTGGTAAGCCATATAAGAATCGTCATGAATTCTCGAGGAGAACTAATGAGCTATTCTAGTGTTTGATAGAACACTCTGTTATGTGACAAGAAGTTGCACATATTGAAGTTTCGAAAACGCGTAAGGATTTATGAAAATCCTAAGCTAATTAAGCTAAAAGGAGAAATAAGAAGTTTGAAAAGATACTTGGTTATAGTAAGAAGTTACTCAAAACTAGTATTTTCAAATTTGCTAAGACTTATGAGAAGTGCTAGGCTAATCATCTTGATAATTGTTGCAAGATCCTACAAAATATATACCTGGTACATTATGAGTTGGAAGAACACTTGCCTAGTGCAAGTTATGTCGTCCACCATAATTCGTTTGTTATGTGATAAACAACAAGAAAGTTCTCTTAAAATAAAGAACCTAAACCTAGTTTGGGAAACTAGATATGTACTTGGTGAGATTCATGCTATGTAAGACAAACATGAAAATAAAGGAAAATGCAATTCAAGAGTTTGAACACTTGGACACATGGTGTGTTAAACTCATGTTGCAAATGACTAGTGTTTACACACTTACAATATACATCACAAGGTGGTAATATGGTATTGACTACCCGAATGTGATGTCCACATTTGTCGTTTGAGTTATTATTAACTCACCTTATACTTTGTTACATCCAAACGGGTTGTAGAGACAATTGAACCCCGTTAAAGTGAATACGGATTAACATTGTATTCGCCCATAGTCACTTACATGAGGTGACGTCTCGAAGTGAATAGAGTATGATGCGATTGATGAGAAGTTCACGTGCCATGGAGTCATGTGAGATGACTAGTCGATCACATAGGCAGACTGTTAGGAACACTTTGTCGGGCTAATGACCTCTTATAGAGTTCTGGCAAATTTATATAGCCTGGTCGTGGCGAGAGCTACTATAGTATTCTAATGAGTCAATGCTTTGACTAAAGACTGTTCGCCTAAGGTGGCACAGTTTCAGATTAACTTTGATTTATGTTACTACGACCTTCGTAAATGGGGTCAAATGGGCATATTTTGGGTTATGATGGATGTGGCTAATCGAAGGGAATAGTGCGATAGGAATTGTCCACCCCTTGTCAGGGTTAAAACAATATCTCAGGGCCACTCGAGGAGTAATGAACTGGAAATGCGTGGCCACGCTCGGAAGGTATCTATGGTAGATAATTCCGGTCAATCAGTTATTCTCCAGATCGAGGAAACCACTCTCGATATGATCACTTGCCAGTACGACCCAAAAGACACCTTGCATTGAGTGGGAGATAGTAATAGGACAAGAGAATTGGTGACGCACACTTGTCGAGGACAAGTGCGAGATTGTTGGAATAAGTGTCCTCCGACAATAATGCGATCACAACTGTCGATCATAATGATCACATGTTTCAATCTCATATTTAAGAATACATGTGGGAAGTAATATTTTACAGTCAACTGGTCCACACATATCGGTAATGATTGGCTGACTAGAGTTTGACATTACTGTCGTGCGACGGTGGTGATCAGTTGATCCCCTTAGGTCATACCTAAAGGATGACACTCTTAATTGATTATTTAATTAATCGTATGTCGATACGGGTTGATTAAATTGTTTAAAATTGACGGACGATTTTGTGAGTATAACTAACATGTCTTATTGTAATTCGATTAAATTAGATACGGTCTAAGTAATCAAATTGTTTTATTACTTAGATTAAATTATTGTTTACGAAACAATTGAAATTGAATGAATAATTTATTATAAATACAAGACGTTGTAATCTATAATACGATAAACCGTTTTGGTACAAGTAATTACCAATTACTAGTCGATTTTGTATATGACATATTTTATGAGTATGTTGATTTTTAATATGTTAAATATACATTACAATTTTACATGACAAGTAACATGTGACATTTGACAAATTGACAAAATAATGTGTAAAATGGACTTTCCATTTTACATGATATGTACCGAAAAATAGGGTGGTTTAAGGGTTTGAAGTGTGCTTTATATTTTATTTAAAATAGCAATCATCACACTAAAAACCTAGTCTTACATACGTATAATTTATGGGTAGAAGGAAAGGCCATGCATTGGCCCTAAAAACCCACCCCACCCGGTTTTAGAGAAAGGAGAAAGCCAAGGGGTTTTGCTCTATAATTACACTACACTACAACACTTTTCACTAGTGTAATTTTTTTTTTCATTCACTACAAAAACTTAGAGAAGTTAAAGATCGAAAATACTCTATAATTCCTCCCTCTCTTTACCGAAACAAGAGAGACAAAAATAATATTTTGGGTCATTTTTATGCTAGATTAATAATATTACTAGTTCATAATATTATTAATTATTAAGAGTAACACTTTGGGTATAAGCTTTTGGGCGAGGTTCTAATTTGAACCTTTGTTCATCCATTATAAGGAAGCTCAAGAACTAACAAATAGGTGAATTTGTTGGTGCCTTTTTGATCCGAAATCCCAAAGTAAGATTGACGATTTCTTCTCTAATCTTGTTTTTAGTTTGCATGCATAAGATCTAGTTATTATTTTATGACTAAATAATCACATTTGTATGAAATGTATAGAAATGGAATTAATGAATCCCAACACCTAGTGCTTTTAATCAATTGTTTACATCTCATTTTAATCATCTTGCTTGTTTACTTTTATTGCTATTTAGTTTAGTGATCTTCTTATCTCAACCTAAATTGTGACACCCCTAGACACCGATACTTGCTATCGAAAATCCTACATCAATACCCGTCCCTTGGGATCCGACCTTTACTTGCCTCTTTACTAATAGTAGAGTTGTTTGTGAAGTTATAAATATTGTTTTGGTCTAGGTGCTCCTAACGACAAGTAACCGAAAATTAAGCTCCAAGTGAGTCCGACCAAAAATGGTGCCGTTGCCGGGGACGGTGTTAACTTGATTTGATTTTCTTAGATTGTTATTAGTTGTGTCTTTCTTTGCCTTGGGGAAGTAAAGCTCCCCGAGGTTTGTTCTAATTGTTTTCAAGTTGTTCGATATTTTGCAAGATGGATATTATAGATTGTTTTGTTGAGGACCACTTGAGTATACCTTTCTTCAAAGACCCCATGCAAGCATTGGAAGCCTTAGAAGCAAGTGAGGCCAAAAATATGCATTGGGAGTTAGAGGTAGATCTTTTTGAGGCCGCTCTAGCTAACAAAGAACTTACTCATGAGCAATCCGAATTAGTACATAACATTCTTGTGGAAGCATACCAACCTATAGAACAAGAGCAAGCAATCATAGAAGACATCTTGCAAGCCGTAGAGCAAGAAGAATTTGTCATGGAATTTGAGTATGACGAGATTGATGAGCTTGAAGAACAAGTTGAACATGCCATGAGAATGGAGTGTCTAATGGAAATGGAGCAAGTTCTCAATGAACCTTCAATGGAGGAAAGTGAGGTACAAGTCCCAACTTTAAAACCCCTTCCCCCAAATTTGAAATATGCTTACCTTGATGAATCTAAGACCAAACCCGTCATTGTTAATGACAAACTTGATGAAAACCAATTGGGAAAATTGCTTGATGTGTTGAAGCAACATGAAAAGGCTATAGGTTATAGTCTAGATGACCTTAAGGGGATAAGTCCCAACTTTTGTATGCATAGAATTCATCTAGAGGAGGACCATATACCTACCATTCAATCTCAAAGGAGATTAAACCCCCACATGCAAGAAGTCGTTAAAGGGGAAGTTATGAAATTACTTGATGCGGGAATGATATATCCCATATCGGACTCTTTATGGGTTAACCCCATTCAAGTGGTACCTAAGAAAGGAGGTACTACGGTAGTAACGAATGAAAAGAATGAGCTAATACCCACAAGGAAGATCACCGGTTGGCGTATGTGTATAGACTATCGAAAATTGAATTCCGCAATAAGAAAGGATCATTTCCCCCTACCATTCATTGACCAAATGCTTGAGAGGCTAGCCTCCAACAAGTTCTTTTGCTACCTTGACGGGTATTCGGGATTCTTTCAAATCCCTATACACCCGGATGACCAACACAAGACCACCTTCACATGCCCTTATGGTACTTTTGCATATAGGAGGATGCCTTTTGGCTTGTGTAACGCCCCTGCCACTTTTCAAAGATGCATGAGGAGTGTCTTCTCCGACTACCTAGAGACCATAATGGAAGTTTTTATGGATGATTTTAGCATTTATGGAAAAGACTTTGACTCATGTTTGCATAATCTTTCTCTTGTATTGCAAAAATGTGAAGATGTTAGTCTTGTTTTAAATTGGGAAAAGTACATGGTCAATGAAGGAATTGTTTTGGGTCATTTAATCTCGCAAAAGGGCATCGAGGTCGATAAAGCTAAGGTTTAGGTGATAGAGAAACTCCCACCTCCCGTGAATGTTAGAGGGGTGAGAAGTTTTCTCGGTCACGCGGGTTTCTATCGCCGTTTCATAAAAGATTTCTCAAAAATCGCGAAACCCCTCACTCAACTCTTACTTAAAGATGCCCAATTCCATTTCATTGATGAGTGTGTTGAAGCCTTTAATAGAATCAAGGAAGCACTAATCTCGGCACCGATCATTCAACCTCCAAATTGGGAACTACCATTCGAGATTATGTGTGATGCTAGTAAGTACGCCGTAGGAGCGGTTCTTGGCCAACGGGTAGGGAGAGCTCTACTTGCTATCTAGTATATAAGCAATACTCTTGATTCTTCCCAAGTGAACTATGATACCACCGAGAAAGAGCTTCTTGCCATTGTCTATGCTTTGGACAAATTTCGTTCCTACTTACTTAGATCCAAAGTGATTGTCTTTTCGGATCACCGTGCTCTCCGACATCTCTTAATAAAGAAAGAGGCAAAACCAAGGTTGTTGAGATGGATTTTGCTTCTTCAAGAATTCGACTTAGAAATAAGAGACAAGAAAGGAGCCGAGAACGTAGTGGCGGATCACTTGTCAAGAATCCGGTTTCATGATGAAGAAGGAGAAACGCCAATCAATGACTCATTCCCCGACGATATCTTGATGGCCATTCAAACACAACTTGAAAGGCATATCACCCCATGGTTTGCCGATTATGCCAACTATATTGTTGGAAGAGTACTCCCTCCGAACTTAAACTACAACCAAAGAAAGAGGTTCTTATTCGAAGTAAAGAGGTACTTTTGGGATGACCCAAATCTTAACAAAGAGTGTAGTGATGGGCTCTACCGGAGGTGAATCCCTCAATGGGAAATTTAAGGAGTCTTGGAAGGATGCCACTCATCACCTTACGGTGGACACCATGGAGCAAAGAGAACCATTGCAAAAATTCTTCAATCGGGCTTCTATTGGCCTACGATGTTCCAAGATACAAGGGAATTCATCCTTCATTGTGATGCTTGTCAAAGGACGGGGAATATCTCTTGGAGGAATGAAATGCCACAAAAGGGCATACAAGAGGTGGAGATCTTCGACGTTTGGGGGATCGACTACCAAGGGCCGTTCGTGACATCCAAGGGAAACAAATATATCCTTGTGGCCGTAGACTACGTCTCAAAGTGGGTGGAGGCAATTGCCACCCCAACCGATGATGCAAAGACGGTCACTAAGCTCTTCAAGAAGATAATCTTCCCAAGATTCGAAGTCCCTAGAGCAATCATAAGTGATGGAGGAATGCATTTTCACGAAAAGAAGCTCGCTTCCCTTTTGACCAAATATGGTGTTCAACATAGAACCGGCTTAGGATACCATCCTCAAACAAGCGGTCAAGTTGATGTTTCAAATAGAGAGATCAAGCAAATTCTTGAGAAAGTTGTAAACAAGACTCGTAATGATTGGAGCATGAAGCTTGATGACGCTCTTTGGGCATATAGGACGGCCTATAAGACCCCCATAGGAGCCTCTCCTTACAAACATGTCTATGGGAAGGCATGCCACTTGCCAATTGAGTTAGAGTACAAAGCTTTTTGGGCAATCAAAGCTCTCAACCTTGACCTCAAATTAAGTGGTCAAAAGAGGATGATACAAATTCAAGAGTTGGAAGAATTCCGACTACAATCTTATGAGAATGCCAAGATCTACAAGGAAAGGACAAAGTTGCTCCATGATAAGAGAATCAAGCAAAAAGCCTTCCACAAAGGAGATAAAGTCCTTCTATTCAATTCCCGATATCGACTCTTCCCCGGGAATTTGAACTCTAGATGGATGGGTCCTTATGTGATCACCGAGGTAGGAAAGTATGGAGACTTTGAGATCAAAGCGGAAGATGGAAGCAAATTCAAGGTCAATGGCCAAAGATTGAAGCCATATTATGAGGGAGCATTTATTGGAGAGGTCGAGGTCACCCACCTCGAGCCTCCTCATCCTTGAAGAAATCATCAAAGGGAGAGTTTGGTGGAGTCCTCCCTAAACCACCACTTGTAAATATACTAACCCTTCTAACTTGTATTTTTAACTCTATTGCATCCTTTCATCATAAACATGATTCTTTCCATGAGAGTAAGTGAGGGAGGGTCACTAATCGTTTTGATGGATGAAGGAATTAGTTTTCAAGTATGGGGAAGCTTTTTATCGAAGTAAAGGAAAAGCGAGGGAAATCCGCTCGTCCCGAGGAAAAGACGACCGTCCAAACAAGAATCCGAGCGGCCAACAAAGAATCCGCTCGTCCAAAAGGAGCTGACAAGCAGATATTTGATCCTGATCCAGAATCCGAGCGTATCTGGAGAGAATCCGCTCGTCTTTCCCCAGACGCCCGTCGCATCAACGACCCGCTCGTCTTTTTGCTGCAAGATTTTGGGATTTTTCCCTGTAACGAAATCCGAGCGTCTCTTGGACAATACGCTCGTCCAACTCCAGCAAAGACGCTCGTCCCGACTTCGATCCGCTCGTCCCGGCTGTTTCAAATTTTGGAAAAACTCGCTGTAAGAGAATCCGAGCGTCTTCCCTAGAATCCGCTCGTCCCAAAACGGAGGAATCCGAGCGTCTCAGGGTCGAATCCGCTCGTCTCCCTGCGACCTTTATTTCCGGTTTTCGCGATTTTGTTTCTCCCTCGCCACACAATATGTGACACTTCATCCTTCCTTCCACTTTTAATATCAAAACTCTCTCTCTTATGACTCCAAAACATATCCCAAGCACTCATTCACTCTACAAAAACAAAACCCCCCAATTTCTAGGGTTTCAAAAAGATTCAAAAGCAAAGATCTAATCCACAAAGAGCATCTCCATATTTCAACAAATCAAATTCCAAATCTACAATCAAAGAATGGGACCAAGAGGATCTTCATTTAGGGAAAGAAGAAGGCCAAGGGTGAGAGGAAGCTCATCTACTTCTCACATCAAAACTCTAAGGAGGGAACATGAAGAGATTGTGGATCTCACCAAGCTTGACGATTTTTCCAACATTGAATTTGTGAACGATGTTCAAAGGCTTGTCTTTCACCGATTACTTGGTAAGAATATTCTTTCTACCAAATTTCTATGCCATAATAAAACATTAAGAAAGCTTGGAATATACCATCAAACGGAAGCCCTTTTTGAGATGTATGGTCTTTCTACTTTGTTCCACTTACATGAGCAAACCTACCGACCTCTTGTTCTTGAGTTCTTAAGTTTCTTAAAGATCACAACTTTGAACAAAACAATTTGCATAGAGTTTAGATTGGAGAATGTGACAAGGATGATGACTCTTGTTGAGTTTGCAAATGTACTCGGTTTGGATGTTTCGCCTACCCGAACATCAAGACCTAAGACGTATAGTGTGGCACCACTATGGAGAGCCATGACCGGTCGAGACTTTTTGTATATCAAGGAATGCTTGGAATTTCATATCCAAAACCCTATTCTAAGGCTCACTTACCGGTTCTTATCTGGAACGTTTTTTGCACGCCGAGACCCGGCAATTGTGAATGAGCTCGATCTTGTATTCATGGAGTCATATCTTGAAATCCAAGGACGAGGTGGATATAATTTTAATGCACCTCTTGTACTACTTGAGAAGTGGGCTAAGTTTAGAAATGGGGATGACGATGGGATGAAGCATATCGTCAATGGAGGACTCATTACAAGGCTCGCAAAGCACTTCAATCCAAGGTTCAATAAAAACAATGAGTACACTCCACTCTCCGGGAATACAAGGATCAATGAGGAACTACTTCTTGTGCAACATCATTGGATAACACACGAAGGTGTTGAAAAGAGGATCAAATGGATAACAAAGGGAAGTAACCCTATCTACTTGCCAATGACCGGTTTACCGAGACTTTCACCAAGGAGGGGTCCCCTATCCTCAATCCCGTCGTACCTCATCCCCGTAAACCCGAACCAATCAAATCAAGAACCACCACCAAACCCACAACAACAACATGAGCCACAACAACAAAATGAAAAGATCAAGATACCTCCCTACCCTTTTCAATACCAACCATACAATCACCCTAACCCCTTCATTCTTCCCCGAGATGATTTTGTGACGGGAATTCTCCAAGACATGCATTTCCGTCAATATGAAGTCGCCGTGGATAGCTACTATGCTCTATATCCACAATTCTACCTTTTGGTTCAACAAGGGAAGGTTAGCGAGGAGGGATGTTTCCCTCTTGGGTCCAAATGGACATTCTCTTCCCAAACTCGGCAAGGGCAAATGAAGGAGCAAATGGGCAAGAAGGCGAAGGGAGTGATAAATCTTTTGGTGGAGATACTGTAGAGCTCAAAAGTGAGGAAGATGAGTTCATGGAATTCAATGTAAGTGATGCATCCAAAGAAGCTTGGGATAGTGACTTAGAGGGGGATAATGGCGATCTCTAGAGTTCTCTTCATAGCTAGATGGAGTGGGCATGAGACACCCATCAAAGCTTAAGTGAAGTTTCCTTATCCTCTCTCTTTTTAATTTTCATGAAAAGAATTTGATGTTTTGATAATTTGTACCATATTTGTTTTATTTTTGAGGAGTCCTAGCAACATGTAGGACTAACACATTGGTTTTATTAAGGTGTTCTTTTTATTGTTCCCACTTGTAAAATCCAAAATGACATTAGAAATAAATTATGCTCTCCGCCATAACAAAAACACATGCATCATGTAGTTTAGCTTAGTATAATTTGCATTTAGTTTAGAAATCATGCATCATACTTGCATAATTTCCTATCGTATTGGCCATTGAGGACAATGCCCATACTAGTGTGGGGATGGGAAATTCTAACTTGACTTTTATTCAAAATCCAAAAAAATTGAAAAATCCAAAAACATGTTCATTTCTTTTGTAGTGTAGTCTTGTATATATTGTTGTATATATTGTGTTTGTTCATCCTTTTTCACATTGATTGACTACGCCACATCCGAGACATGAGGATATTGAAGACCGCATGGTATGATCTTTCCAATCTCCTTTTTCCTCTTTATGTTAATGACTATGTGGCTTTATTTTGATTGATGCGGTAAAAACAATGTGAATTTAGGATTGCATTTAGATTATTTGACATACTAGTTGGTAGAAGAACATGCATTGGGATGTATATATATGTTAGTTGCATAATAGCATGTAGTTTGCATGTTAGAAAAATTTTGTGAAACCGTCTACTTGGGAAGCTTGACAAGTGTATATAGGCCCTAGTAGATGCTTTTTCTTCTTAAGACTTTGCTTGTTAGAATACTTGTAAAACACCCTAGGAGGTGTCATGCTAGTATCCTTTGACCCATGGATTAAGGCCTAGTCAAGAGTACCTTGCGGTGTGATAACTTCTTGGCTACCGTTTATTCCAAGGTGACCCTTGAAACCATGCAACCAAAATTCATCCATGTTCTACCATACATTTTGTCATCAAAGGGAATGGGCACAAAAAGATATTGTTTAAAAAAATTTGAGTTCAAGAAATGAAATGAAAAGTCAAAAAGTTTGCAATTGCATCAAAAGAAAAGAGGAGTAACAAAAATCAAAACTCCTATGCTTCAAATATAAGCACCCTCACTACATATGGGGTGACTTTGAAAATGTTCAAAAGAAAATGCAAAAAGTTGAAAAATTGCCAAGTGTTGAAAATGCCAAAAATCAAAAGAAAATGGCAAAAAGAAATTGTTCTCAAATGTTATATGCCACAAGAAATTGGGGGGAAAAACAACAACAAAAGCAAACTCCCAAATAAAACTCAAATACTATCGATCCCTTTATCCATCGTATCCATTTTGTGCATGGTAGAGAGGGGACGACCCATCTTCTTGTCTAGGCAAGAAGGGGAATTCCGCGATCCTCCAGTGTTTCTAACACCATAGGGAGTCTATTCTTGACAAAAGCATTTAACGATTGAGGACAAAGGTACCCTAGCTTGACACAACTTGGAGGTGATTTATTGGTATCCTTCTAGGCTTAGTAGTTTGAAGAAATTGCATCTACGAAGGAGTGTGTACCCTTGAATTGCTTCCCCTTTAGATAATTTCCGCCACTTAGATGAGGAAAGTGGCTATTCTTTTGTAGATCCATCCATTACTTGATTTTGTGTGCTTTAATGATTGGATGTGTTGCCATTTTGGCAAGACCCACCTTCCCTTGCAAGAAGGCATCCTACCTCATGGTTGTCTTGTTGTGAGTTGAAGGGGCGGAGTGATACCCGCTAATTGTCTCATGTTGGCTATATTAGTAGGATAGTTTAAATAAGGGTCCTAGTTTTTGTCACCTCTTTACTCGGGACGAGCAAAGGTTTGGTTTGGGGATATTTGATGTGACCATTATTTGAGCATATTTAGTCCCCGAGTTAGCCTCGTTCCTATGCATTTTAGTGCATATTTGGGTCATTTACTATCTTTAGTCCTTTGTTTTGCATATTCTTTGAGGATTTGTTTCCTTGGTAGGAGAGGAGTGCAAACCTTGCACTTTTATGGCAAAATAGAGCTAAATTGTTCGAATCTAATGACCAAGCATCAAAGAGAAGACAAGACTAGAAGGCATGTGTACATATTGTAGTAGATGGGCAATGATGAAGAAGATCCTTGCATCCCCGACAAAATCCCGGAGGATTATTGGAAGAAAAGAAGAAGAAAAGAAGAAAAGAAAAGCTGGGACGAGATCCGCTCGTCCAACCACGCAGGATGTCCGTCCAAGACTGCAAGAATCCGAGCGTCTTTACCATAGGGACGCCCGTCCAGTAGCCTCCCAGGACGCTCGTCCAAGCCAGCAATCCGCCCGTCCAGCCACCTGGGAATCCGCTTGTCCCGACCCTTGTACGCCCGGATTGTGTTACAGACCCACACGTCCCCTCTTCTTGCTCCATTGAAGAAGCGCATATTTTCGGAAGACTACCAAAATGGAGACTTGCATCTCTTCTGAGAGTAGCGATTCCTAAAGGACTTAATCGCCATTTAAGCCCTTAGTAAACCCTAATTTGTGTACCTAATCCCCACTGTAAATACCCCATTAGTCTAATTAGATGAATCATGTTCTTCTTATCAATCTCTAGTGTAGTTTATATCATTCTAATCTCTCTTTAATCTTGTAATCAACTTTTAATCAAATATTAATACAAATCTCATTTCCTTAATTTCTCTTTTGTTCATCTTTTATTTTGGGTAATTGAAGATTATTTGGGTTATTATTGGGAGATTGACAACCTTCCAATCATTCATCAAGTACTTCTATTATTCTTTGCTTTATTTTGGAATCATTATTAGGTATAACTCTCTTAGTCCCTTTTTAATTATTGTTAATCATCTTCATTTATTCATCATGTTTTGCTTTGTTAATATGATTGAGAACCTTGTTAACATGTTAAACTTGATAATGAGTGAGTAGTTTCCTTAACTAGGGTTAATGGGTAATTAGGGGAGACCAACATGGGAGATGATTCATGCTTTATATAATATGTTTTCATAATTTATTTGCTTGCTTGTTGTGATCTCAACTTATGCACATCTTATGTTTGATGAAATGCGAGCTTATGAATCCTTGCATTTTTTACCCATCACTTACCTTTTCAATGAGACTTGTAAGACATAAACCAACTCGAGTCTCATTAGACCATGCATATAGTTGAGTAGGGAGGATAAAGTCGACTTGTAGGTGTTGTACAATCTAATCGATTCGGCTCCGGGACCCAAACCTTCCTAGGATAGTAAGATATAAACCAACTCGATCCATCACAACAATAATTGCTTGCTTATAATTTGAGAATATGTTTGTATGATCAATTTCCATGAATCCCCTATGACCACATGACACCCTAGTGCTTTTAATCAATTGTTTACATCTCATTTTAATCATCTTGCTTGTTTACTTTTATTGCTATTTAGTTTAGTGATCTTCTTATCTCAACCTAAATTGTGACACCCCTAGACACGGCTACTTGCAATCGAAAATCCTACATCAATACCCGTCCCTTGGGATCCGACCTTTACTTGCCTCTTTACTAATAGTAGAGTTGTTTGTGAAGTTATAAATATTGTTTTGGTCTAGGTGCTCCTAACGACAAGTAACCGAAAATTAAGCTCCAAGTTAGTCCAACCAGTTCTACTAAGATCGATGAAATGCTACTCTTTCAACATCACCATTGGATTTCCTATGAAGGCTATGAACGAAGAATCATGTGGCTCACCAAGGGAAGCACCCCTCTTTCTCTCCCAATGGAAGGTCTATCAAGAGTTTCACCTAAACGGGGTCCCCTTTCCCGGGTGCCATCCTACCTTGTACCCACTTATTCAAGACAAGCAAACCAAGCTCCCCACCTCTTACTCATCAACAAAAAATAAACCCCAAGTGAACGGTCAAGAAAAGATTGTTATCCCACCATACCCCTTTCCATACCAAGCCTACAATTATCCTAACCCATTCATCCTACCCCGAGATGATTTTGCAATGGGTCTACTCCAAGCTTTGCACCGCCAACTTTATGACGATAGAGTGGACAACTATTATGCCCTGTATCCTCAATTCCACCGGATGGCTCATCAAGGGCACATTAATGAAGAGGGAATGCTTCCCTCTTGGGTTCAAATTGAAATTCTCTTTCCAAATTCGGAACATGTAAATGGTGGAGCACATGGCAATGGAGACGGGGAAGGAGCGGGGTCAAGTGGTGGCAACACGGTGGAGGTCAATAGTGATGGTGATGAATTTATTGATTTTTATGAAATTAATGAATCAAGAACACATTGGGATGACGATCTTGGAAGAGAGGATGACACCTAGTGATGATGTTTATTTGCTTGGTGGAGCGGGCAAGAGGCACCCACCATGGCTTAGGTGAAGCTCTTCAATTCCCTCTCACTTTTTCACGTCAAAAATTCACATGCTTTTCTAACTTAGTTTCTCATTAATTGTTTCGGTTCTATCGGCGTCCTTGTAAAATTTAAGGACTATTTTCCACCTTAGCAACACCTAGGTGATGATAAATATATTGTTCCCATTTGCAAAATCCAAAATGACAAACTAGAATTCATGCATTGTATTCATCCCTTGTGAATGAACTCCCCCTCTTTTAGCACTAGCAATAATGTTTTGTTTGGTTTGGGGAAGTTCACTCACAAGGAATGCGAGTCAATTCAAATTGGCTCTCCGACTAATCGAAAGCATGCATCATATAGGATAGATTAGATTGCATCACTTGTTATATATTCCATATAGTTTGCATACTAGTTTAGAAATCATGCATTTTCATATAGATTGCATTGCATAATTTCCTATCGTATTGGCCATTGAGGACAATGCCCATACTAGTGTGGGGATTGAAAATTCTAACTTAGCATTCAAAAAAATCGAAAAAATGATAAAAATTGAAAATTTCTCAAAAATCCAAAAACATGTTCATTCCTTTATAGTGTAGAGTTTTATATTTTGTATATATTTGTGTTTGTTTGTCACTCTTATCACATTGGATCGACTACGCCACATTCGAGGCATGAAGGAAATAGAAGACCGCATGGTATGATATTTCCAAATCTCCTTCCTCCTTTTATATGTTAATGAAAATGTGCCTTTATTTTGGTTGATGTGGTACAAACCAATATGTTGTTAAGAGCTTGCATTTAGTTTATATGGCATACTAATTGATAGAAGCATTTGCATTAGGTTGTATATATGCTAGTTGCATCATGGCATGTAGTTGCATTCTAGGAAAATTTTGTGAAAACATCTATTTGGGAAGTTTGATAAGTGTATATAAGACCCTTGTAGATAATTTTTCTTCTTGATACTTTGCTCATTAGAATACCTCCAAAACACCCTAGGATGTGTCATGCTAGTATCCTTTGACCCATGGACTAAGGCCTAGTCAAGAGTACCTTGTGGTGTGATGACTCCTTGGCTACCGTTTATTCCAAGGTGACCCTTGAAACCATGCAACCATCTTCCACTTCTATCATGCCTTTCACACAAAAAGGGAATGGGCACAAAAATCTCAATTTGAGTTCAAGCATCAAAATGAAAATCAAAAAGTTTGCACAAATTGCATCAAGGGAAAGAGGAGTACAAAAGTAAGAACTCCTATGCTTCAATAAATGCACCCTCGTTACAAATTAGGGTGACTTTGAAAATGTTCAAATAATACAAAAATTGAAAATTTTGCCAAGTATCAAAATGCCAAACATCAAAGTGTAGATACCCAGTATCTGTCGAGTCTCCAACAAACACCCGATGATTATCGGACTACAACATGCTTAGGAATCGCAGCGTTTGATCGACAGTTTGTGTACAACTATACGTCGGAAAACTTAAAACGATTTCGAAAATAAAACATTTCAAAACTTTTCAAAAGTACCTGGAGTGTTTAATGCATGATGACGGGGTCACAATGACACTAACTAGAGTCAAAACCGACACCGGACAAAAAACCGACTCAAAATTCAAATCCCGACTCCAACAACGAGTCAAACTGAGTCAAACACAAAAAACAAACCATTAAAATGCTTCTATGTTAAGATTTCCCGGAATCTTACATAGTCAAGTGTCAAACATATTCATCCAAATCCTAGGATAGAACAAATCATGATTGCACTTGTGTGATAGTGACAAGACACATCAAAGACGTGCGACGTGGCTCGCGCCTCTTTGAGCAACCCATGCGGCCACGTCGCTCAAAACACACACAACCACTCATTCTCCTATAAATACCCCTCAAATGCCACCATTTGAGAGTTACGCGAGTGTCCGCCCCCTCTTTTCTCCCTTAAACTTCTAGACTCGACTTCTCAAACACAATCCGACACGTGTTTACGACCTACCGATCGTAAACACAAGCCTTACACATTGTTTGGTATCGTCATCGTGCATTAAATCACTTGACCGACCATCTCGACCACTACACCATCACTAAACTTAACAAAACACTCTTTTTACTTACTAAAACGGTTTTAAACCGAGTTTTCCGACCAAACGAGTTGATACACTTACGTTGATTTCTCGCCATAAGCCTAGCATGTAAGTATGAGGGTGTGAAAATCTTCTTTTATCATGGTTTCATTTGTTTCATGACTATAACATGCTAAATCATGCATAACATGGTCCAAAACATGGGAAGAATGAGCCAAAACTGGATTTTTGGTTGAGGCAGAGCCTACTTACGTAGCACAAAGGCTCGCGCCTAAAGCAGCCTGCCCAACCTCAAATCCAAACCGTGTTTGGTCTCTTCATTTCCTTCATTTTATCTCTCATATTTGCAATCGGTTTTTACCATTTCAAGTATTTCCAAACCTTTTTTTTATGACAAGTTTTTAACCATAAAACATTTTTCACCCTTGGTTCCTAATACCATGACGGTTTAATCCGTGTTTCGGTGATAATATTTGGTTAATTACATTATAAAAGTTATTTTAAAACCTTTTATTTCATTTATTTACATTTGAAGGGTATTTTATAGCCTTTCATCATTTCTTTACATTTTCAAAATAAATGTATTAGTCATGAACACAAAGTCATCCTTGGTTCTACATACCATGTCGGATTTTAACCCGAGTACGATGATGAATATTGACTAATTACAAACAAATGAACTTAAAACAATTAGTTCATAATTATTTTCAAAACTATTCATGTTAAGCTTGCAAAATCGAACCCGATATCGAATATCGTCAAAACAATGACGATTATTCAAGTCTCGTTCTTCAAATCAACACAAAAGCGGCTTAAACGGCCTTTTCAAACCAAAACGGGTTCAAACACCCATTCTTCGAAAGATTTGACAAACTTTTTCAATGGTCAGAACACGTGTTCCTTCGTGTGCTGACCCGCGCCTAAACAGGCCATTCATTTTTCCCATTTTCAAACCAGGGGGACCCCTTTGCATCCCCAATAGGCTCGCGCCTCTTATGGCTGCCTCATGCAGGGTCTGTTCCCCTTCCAGCATTCGTCCAGGACAATCCCGACTTCGGTTAACCCGAATACAGGACGGATCAGATGACGAATCCGCTCATTTTATCCTATATTTTCAAAACGCCTTACTAAGACAAATGGATCACGTTATGCACCATAAACCTAGCTTGGTAGATGGATGTTTAATTTCCGCCTTGCATGCAAATCAACCATAAATCTAACTCGACATCTTATACTTGATATTTTGATTAAATCAACCGACATAGAAAGCTCACATGTTAAGTTCAAACTATTGAATGCGCATTCATGCATTTAAACCGTTTTATCAATTTTTGCATTTAACTAACCAAGATCAATCAGTAGAGGCCTCTACCGCGGGCGGGATTGGGTGTCTAATTAAAGGGCTTCCCAATACGTACCTTCACCTCTTACTCAGAAACTTTGGATAGTGGACGACCTTATCCAGGGCGTACGAGAGTCATCCTAGAGATATGATGCTAAAGAGGGACGATTCCTTATCTTTAGTACCTATGTCAAACACCGCTTTTTGCCTTGATTGACCTAGGTATAATGTGAATTCGAACGGGTTCCAAGCACCCCACAAATGCTTGGTGGCGACTCCAAACATCTCTTGCATCGTTTTGAAACCCTTGCCGAGACGAAATCGACCGATTTAAAACGATCCGCTCGAAAGCATTCTTACGCCGCCGAGCATGGCTTTAAAAAGGACCGCTGACGTTGTCCACAGATCGGCTTGGCGCGCGCAAGTGGGACATGTCCACAGATTGGCGACTTCACTGGGGAAAACTAGGACACTTGTGTCTTTGTGATCCATAGATGGCGAGACTCGAACGAGGTCTTGTTTGAAATGCATTAATTGATATTACGGTCACGGCCGGGTTCCTTGTCCGGGCCCACAACCTAACCCTTTTCGACCAATTGGCTCGTCTCGTCGGCGTGAGTTTTCTCATCCCCGCGTTTCGAATCCCGATTGAGTCAAGCATACCGTTGACTTTACACATTTCTGTTTCGTCAAAGAGCTTTCATCATCTTCGAGCACGAGGCTAGGGCACCCTCCTTTCACATTTTGTTTGGATTGGTATCCCTCTCGAAAATCGGGGTTTGATTGCTTCGTGTGTAACCCACCCTTTAAGCCAAAACCCGTGTCAGCATTATGCATAATATAATGAAACTGCGAGTGCTTATGTGTTACGTGATCATAAGTCCTTCCGTGTCATTTTCAAACTTTCAAAAAACATATTTTTGCGCCGTTATAATGGCCATTTCAAACCTCGGTCTTCCACCGACCGTTGCATTTCAAACAACACGCCTTTCTAGGCCGTCGTAAAGGCGATTTTCAACCCCGGTTTTCTATAACCATTTCAACACGCCTTTCTAGGCCGTCGTAATGACGATTTTAAAAGCCGATTTTCTATAACCATTTCAACGCGCCTCTCTAGGCTGTCGTAATGACGATTTTCAAACCCGGTTTTCTATAACCATTTCAACACGCCTTTCTAGGCCGCCGTAATGACGATTTTCAAACTCGGTTTTCTACAACCATTTCAACACGCCTTTCTAGGCCGTCGTAATGACAATTTTCAAACTCGGTTTTCTACAACCATTTCAAAACACCTTTTTACACCGCTATAATCGTCGCGTCAAGACACGGACTTTAAGCCGTCTCGCGCCAATAATGGCCCTTTCAAAGCCCAAGAAAGGCATTTTCAAAGATTTCAAAACTCGATTTTAAAAACATACAATTTTGAATTTCAAAAAACCGTCTCTGGAAACAGCACATAATTTTCCGAGCCGACTCAAACTCAAACCGTCTTTTGCAAACAAACTTAAGACAACCCTTCAACTGACCGACTTGCGGAGATCCCTATTCTTCAGGAGCCGTCCATAAAGCGACAAGCGAATCTTTTTGAAAATCTCTATTTTCGAAAACTTCAGTCCACCATTCCAATTCCGCCTCTTGTCTATCGAGTCAGAGCAAACGTACTTATGGGTCTTTACTTATGAGTCGTCTCACCACGAGACTCGTCCAACGGCGTTACGCCACTACGTTGGACGTGAGTCAAAAAGTCCGGTCAACACCGTCACGTCATAAATCGAGTCAGCACCGAGGTACCACACACGGTCGTCCTCGTCTTGTTGAGTCTGATCTTTGTTCCGTCCTTTGTGTTGTCTGCGTTCAGTCTTTTAACCGTGTCGGAGTGAGTTGTAATGTGATCCATTTTTCTGCCTCAGAACCATGGCCCTATCTTCAGCTTCCCCCAAAAACAACAATGATAACAGAGATGTTACAACTGCCCAGCTAGCCAGCATACTCACTGCTCTTAAGGTCACCCTGGACCGTGTCGAGACCCGTATCGATACCCTGGAAAACAAGGAAACTAGAGAACACAACCCTCCGCCATTAACTGAAACTGATAAAAGGCTCAAACTCTAGGAAGAACAACTCCTAGCCCGGGGTAACAACATCCACCTGGAAAACAACCGGAGATTCGAACCCGTTAGGGATCAACTACCTGACAACTTTACCTTGACTGATGTGCCCAAATTCAAGTGAGTGGAGGACCCACTCAATCACATTTAGGCCTTCAAGGACTACATGGCTATAAAAGGGGTCAAGCAGGAACTCTTCACCCGGATCTTTCCATCATCCCTGGAACCGATCCCTCGCCAATGGTACTACTCCCTTGACCCGAAGAACCTCACTACCTGGGATGAGGTCGCAGTTGAGTTTGCTAAGCAGTATGCCGACAATGTCGAAATCCAAGCCAATACCGGTACTCTTGAGGTCTTAACTCACAATGATAAGGTGGGATTCACGGAATTCCTAACCCGTTGGAGAAGGGTACGCACTCAGTTGGTCAGCAAGCCAAGCGAGTCAACTTTGGTGGAGAAATTTGTCAACAGTCTCCGCCCGGTATATGCCGACTTACTGAGATTCCAAAACATGAAGACATTCCAAGACCTACAAATCCTTGGAACCCGCACCGAGGACGACCGCCGAAAGGGTGTCCTAGCCAAAACCACCGGTAGAGGCTACCAGGGATCTACATCAATCGGATCTTGCCCTTATGGTCAAACAAACAAAATTGACGAGGTCAACCTCCTCGAGCCAACCGCGAAAAGAGCTGAGCGCCCTCAAAGAGTGTTCACCAACCTAGGGTCAACTTATGCAAGCCCCCTAAAAAGGCTTATGGACTAAGGCAAATTACAACCGATCGGACCCACTCCGGATCCGTCCGATGCTAAGACGTCCCGTTTCTGGAACCCTAATGCCTACTTCCAATACCACCAAGGGAAAGGTCATGACACGAAAATATGTTTCAAACTCAAACACGTCATTCAGAACATGATCGAGAAAGGGGAATTACCATTACCTCCACCAACTAAACCAAATAACAAGACAAACCCTTTGGGAATCCATGCTATCTCCGATGATGAGCCAACTTTGGACTGCTCACATCTTATCTTACCAATTGATGATGAGGTGAACGCCTTGGAGAAGGATGCCTCAGACGGGGTATTTGTGTTCAGCGCTGCAACCATGCTTACCATGTTCCAACAGGTTGAGGAGGATATAGCCAGTCTCTCCGAAAGGATTACTCGACTTGACGATGCCTACTGCCGATTGATTTTCAATCCTCCAGCACCACGCCCGAGGGAGGGTCCCCCAAACACCCAAAACTACCCTCACTAGGAAGGATTGCTCCCGCGACCATTCTGGCACACACCCCACAATAATCACCCTCACAATAATCTACCCCACAATAATCAACCCCACAATAATCACCCTCACAATAATCACCCTCACAAAATATACCCTCACAAAAATTTTCCTCACAAAAACTGCCCACCGAGGAATACCCCTCCAAGGTACCCTCGAGATCCCGAAGTCAATGGTATCTTGAGAGATGACGCTGAGGATATCTATGTGATCCCGGGAAGAGAGAAACAGGCAAAAGAGATCGGTCATCTTACCAGATTTGGATGCCCCTATCAAAACCCGAACAATTCGACAGTCGTTCCCACGACGAACGACTAGATTGTCCCCGACATGGACACTCAACCAATGGCTCCCGAGAATTCGATCCTCAAACAACTTCAAAAAGCAAAAGCCGAAATTTCAATTTGGCAACTGATTGCTATATCCTTCGAGCATCGATAAGCTCTACTGCAAGATTTGGGAAAACTGACTATGCCCTCTACCTCCTCCCCTGAAGAAGTAGTAGCACACATGACAAGGGATGTCCCCGACCTAAAAAACCCTGTCATCTTCTCTGATGAGGATATCCCTCCCTTCGGAGCCAACCATAACCTGGCCCTATACATCACCGTGCAGTGCCTCAAAAAGAATGTGCCTATGGTTCTTGTGGATGACGGATCTGCGGTTAATGTCATTCCCCTCAAAATAGCTCAGAAACTGGGTATCAAGGAAATTGATTTGTTCCAAACCAATCAAGGAGTATGCGCTTATGATGGCACTCGTCGTAAGGTCGCGGGGCTTATCACCCTAACCGTTACAACCGGACCTTTGGAAAGGCAAACCAGTTTTCAGGTAGTCGACATCGACGCCTCCTTCAACATGCTTCTGGGATGCCCCTGGATTCACGCCGTCGAGGCGGTTACTTCAACCCTTCATCAGAAAATTAGGGTCCCCTTCAACAGGAAGACGATCACAATTCCCGCTTCCCCGATCAAAGCCGTTATGAAAAAGGGAATAGCCTCCCAAGCCATTGAGGAGGTCGACAGTGAGATGTGGGGATTCCAAACTGTGAATGCCCTAACCGACGACTCAACACCCTTTGATTGTGACCCATTTACCAACCTCACAGACAACCACATTCTAATGCGCCAGGGTTATTTCCCGGGTTTACCCCTCAATCCACTGAAGAACACCTTACCTCCCTTGAAACATGCTATGGTTCCCAACATCCCCTTCGGGCTAGTCTATGAACCTACCGACGAAGACATCCAGCAGATGAACCACCTAATGCGGAAGCGTAAGAAGCACAGAGTTATCCTTCGTCCCTATCATTTGACCCTTAATGGATACTTTGTCCCCGAGGGAGAGTCCGCACTCTACCACGACTTTCCTGAGCCGATCTATGACTCTGTGGCTAAGGTTAGGCACCCGGGTGTAGAAGTTTTCCAAGACTGCTACTTCATCCTCGACAACACTGAAGCTGCATTAACCAAGTTTAAGTCGACCCCATGCCTCGACGGACAAGCTGTCACTCTCCTCTTCAGAGATGACAACATTAAGCACCTCGACTATGAGGACATCATCAACATTGCTTTCAAAGACAACCAGTTTGACCCCACCGCCTTAATATCTGATACTGACCTAGAGAACTACACAGGACTAGAGGAAAACTATCAAGTGGACCAATCGTCAAGGCCGCATTCTAAAGATTACAACTGGAGAAGGCCCTATGTTCAAAGAGGGAAGTGAAGAAGAATCTGAGTCTGAGTCAGAGTCAAGAGTCTGTCTTAACTCCTAGCACTCCCGATGTCCCAGTCAAGGTCCCCTTCCACTGTTTTATCACAAACTTGTGGCTGCTTCAGAGGCCGAGTCAACAAGGGTCATCCGCACTCCCATGGAGAGTGAAAACCTGGAGCCTGTTCTAGGGGCCACCTCCTCTGCTATGTCGCCTCTGACCAACCACGATATGTCTATCCTACCCGAGCTTTTCGCTTGAGTCAACTTAATGAACGCTAAGTTTGCTTATGACTCGTCTCAAATTAATGGTAATGCAATTCTGAATGACTATGAGGAATTTGACTTGAGTGATTATCCACCTCACCTAGCCAAAGAACTTCACAAACGGGAAACCAGGACCCCCATCATTGAGGAGACCGCACCTATTAACGTTGGAACCGACAACATACCTCAAGAACTTAGGATAGGGACAACCCTTGACCCCTCGGAAAGACAACATTTCATTGACCTCCTACACGAATACAAGGACGTATTCGCCTGGTCCTACAGATATATGCCCGGGATCGACAAGGAGATTGCAGAGCACAAGATACCCATTAAGCCCGGAGCTAATTCTGTGAGGCAAAAACTACGCCGAATGCGCCCTGAATGGGCCCTGAAAATCAAAGAAGAAGTGGATAAACAGTTCAAAGCCGGGTTCATCAAAGTGTCTGAGTACTCTGACTGGGTGGCCAACATCATGCCTGTACCCAAGAAAGACGGGAGAATTCGGGTTTGCATCGACTTCAGGGATCTGAACAAAGCAAGTCCAAAGGACGACTTCCCTTTGCCACATGTTGACATCCTGGTGGACAATACCGCCGAGCATGCTCTCCTATCATTCATGGACGGGTATGCTGGGTAGAACCAGATCAAAATGGCTGAGGAAGACATGCACAAGACTGCATTCACTACACACTGGGGTACATATTGCTACACGGTCATGCCCTTCGGCCTTATCAACGCCGGAGCAACCTATCAAAGAATCGCTACCACTCTCCTACATGATATGATCCACAAGGAGGTAGAGGTATATGTCGATGACATGATCGTCAAATCAAAGTAACGGGACGACACATCACTGCCCTTCGAAAATTCTTCGCTCGTCTGCAGAAATACAACACGAGACTGAATCCTCAGAAGTGTGCATTCGGGGTCACCTCCGGAAAAATCTTCGGACACGTCGTCAGCAAAAGAGGCATTGAGATTGATCCAACAAAAATCAAAGCCCTTCAACAAATGCCTCGACCTAAGAACGAGAAGAAGATTCGAGGATTTCTTGGTTAGGTCCAGTACATCAGCCGCTTCATAGCCAAGCTCACCATGATTTGTGAACCAATCTTCAAGAAGCTTCGCGCCTCCGATCACACCGATTGGGACGACGATTGTCAAAAGGCCTTCGACAGGATAAAGGAAATCCTATCCAAACCTCTTGTTCTCATGCCACCTCAACAAGGAATTCCCTTATCCCTGTACCTGACTGTCACTGACACAGTTATGGGAGCTATGCTTGCACAAACAGTCGACGGCGGAGAACGAGCCATCTACTACATCAACAAAAAGTTCATCGAGTATGAGACAAGGTACACCCAACTGGAAAAGACATGCCTTGCCCTAGTATGGTCAACAAAGAAGCTGCGGCACTACATGCTCAGCTACACGGTTCACATCTACTCCAAGATGGACCCGGTCAAATACATCTTTGAAAAACCCGTACTAAACGGAAGGCTGTCTAGGTGGACACTCATGCTATCCGAGTTTGATTTCAAGTTTGTACCCCTCAACGTTATCAAGGGAAGGGCAGTCGCCGATTTCCTAGCAGAAAATCCCGTCAACGAGGATCCAACGACCGACACATGGTCACTTCCTGACGAAGACATCCTTTGTGCCGACAACGACGCATGGGACCTATACTTCGATGGTGCATCTAATTTGAGAGGCTTCGGGGTAGGGATCCTTCTAATATCACCAGATGGAGAAAACGTTCCGATCTCAGTCAAACTAGACTTCGCCTTCACCAACAATGCCGCCGAATATGAAGCATACCTCATCGGCCTACAAGCAGCCATAACACTTGGCATCAAGAAACTGAGGGTCCACGGCGATTCCTCGCTCATCATCAATCCGGTGTCCGGATCATAGAAAATCCGAAGTGATAGTTTAGCTCCCTACCGAACGAAAATCAATCAAGAGGCCGAGTTCTTCGACCAAGTCGGCCACTTCTACTTGCCACGAGAGGAAAACCAATTTGCTGATGCCCTGGCGAAACATGCCGCGCTCGCCAATATACTTGACGACATGACATCAACGCCCCTATGTGTCGAGAGAAGGAGCGAGCCAGCCCACATATGTACCATCAACAACGACGAAGAAAACCATGATGAACCGTGGTACCAAGCCATCCTCAACTACAAAACCAAAAACAAATTCCCTCCTAACTCTGATCCAAGTGGACAAAGAGCCATCCGTTTACTTGCATCACAGTTTGTGATAAACCAAGAACAATTATACAAAAGAACACCCCAAGGGATTCTCCTCCTTTGCATTGACCATCACAAAGCCAAAAAAGTCATGGGAGAGGTCCACGACGGAGAATGTGGCCCTCACATGAGCGCAATGATGCTGACCAAAAATCATGCGGTTAGGCTTCTATTGGACCACCATGGAAGCCGATTGCCGCAACTACATCAAACATTGCCACAATTGCCAAATCTTCGCGAACATACAACATATACCACCATCCCTTTTGTACACCATGACATCACCCTGGCCTTTCTCGACCTGGGGCATCGACATCATTGGGAAAGTCAACCCGATAGGCACCAAAGGGCATTGCTTCGTCCTCGTCGCCGTCAACTATTTCACCAAATGGGTGGAAGCACAGTCATATGTAGTCTTGACCGCCAAACAAGTGGCCAAGTTCATCCAGGCGACGAACGGCGGCTCCACGTCCAGCTATACCAACGACGTATACAACGGACATTCAACAAAAAGGTTAAACCCAGGAACATCAAGGAAGGCGACTTGTTCCTCAAGTCGGTTCGAGCACCGTTACCCATCGATCCGAGGGGGAAATTCAAACCCAATTGGGCCGGGCCATACCTGGTCAAAAAGATACTTTCGGCGAGCACAGTGAGACTGAGTGACCTAGATGGGGAAGATTTTACAAACCCGACCAACCTAGACCAACTCAAGAAGTACTACCCTTGAACCGCAGCGACCAACAACCTCACCCTAGTTTTACAACTAGCGACCACCTTAACCCTTTCAAGTCAAATTTCTCAACGCGTTCTGATTTGAAATTGCATTTTTTATCGAGTCTAAGTTGCGGCACCTTGCCCGTTTCGAATGCCCTTTGATCTTTCAAAGGCAACATCCATTTTCACTCAAACAAAACCCCTGAACTACGAGCATGGTTTGATTTCACCTTTTCAGGTGGATACGTAGGCAGTCCTTTCTTATACTAGAGGGATACAACCACAAAACCCAAATCAATTCACAAAACATTTCGAACTACGATCATGGTTTGATTTCACCTTTTCAGGTGGATACATAGGCAGTCCTTTCTTACACAAGAAGGATACAACCATCCCCATTAAAAAAAAACGAAAAACATTCTCTTATGTTTACCCACATACAAAACATCACCCATATCAACTTTCAAAAAAAAGGAGAGGGAAAAACATTTCCTTTCCCACAAAAAGTACAAAAAAGAGGCCTTTCTCCCTTTTCACAAAATCCCATTTCCAAGTGCAATGTTTAGGATAATTCAAACCGAATTGCCTTTACAAAATGGATGGAAGAAACAAGCGTTCACAATTTCGACACAAGCAATACTCTTATTTAATTAATAATGAGAAGGATTACAAATTCAACAACAAATAAAGCTCGGCAAGTCTACAACTTGTCGAAACTAAGGTGTTAACTAAAACACCTCACATAGTAAAAATAGCACAAAACACACAAAACATAGCTAGTACAACATAATAAAAACTCACAACACTAATACAACATAATAATAAAGTGGGTAATGGAGGTCTTCATTCTTCCATTCTACCCTTACCTTTTCCTTCGAGGTACATCTTCCCCTTGTTCTTCTTTTTGGCCCGCCTAGCATTAACTTCCTCTTCGGAGCAGATCTTTAACGGATCTACAAAGGCGACGGCCTCCGGTCTCTTGCATGACCCCATATTCGGTCCAAAGCGAGCCCATACACGGCCCACTACATCTTTGGGTCCCGAGCTTCTCCTTTTTGGTGGCCTCATCACATCCGGGCTAGCTCCATCAACAAAGTCCTCAAAGAAGGCACGGTTGGCCTTGCCAACCTCTCTATACTTCAAATCAACAACCTCGTCCTTACGAGATTTGGACCTATCCTCCAAGGTTTGAGCTCTTGACCACTTGACATAAGCAGGAGTCACCCATGTCGTGGCAACGGGGTTTGGTAACTCCCAAAATGGCCGAGTGGCCCACCACCTTTCGAAGACTTCCACGAGCTCAGAGTTCTAAAAAACACTCTCTTGGACAAGGGTATCTTGAGCGGGCACCTTTTGTTGACGCCCCATTTGCCTCATGAGCCTCTCGGGATAGATGAAGGAAGCAACCTTCAAACCCACCACCATCAAAGAGCGATAACTAGCAACCGGAGCGGGCAACCCCGTGAAGGACCTCAAGTGCCACCATGGCACCACCTAACGGATGTGAGGACCACTCTCATCCACCAATCTCGCGGTCCTAGGCCTCGGTGGATGCGAAGTTATCCGAGTACAATTTCTTCCTCATAGTAAGGTGACGGATGGAATCAGAAGAAGAATCGGCCGGAGGCTCTACATACCTTAGCCTCTCCAATAGCCACACTTGGAGGATCCTTGGAGATCCAAACGAGGGAGCTTCTCCACAAGAGCACTTCTTGTCCAAGGCTTGGATGATCTCGCCAAGCACTAACCATGATGGATCTCTACCATGCTCCATTTGGTCAACCACATGTACAAGGGTCATGCTACCATAGCATTTTGGCCCCTCCTTCTTCAAAGCGTCAACAAAGAGGTATGCATGGACAAGGCAAAAGGCAAGAGCCCTTCTCCTAGCTACCTCCGAAACATTGACATCCAACCGGTTCGAGAAAATGTTGATAAGAGCCAACATATCCACACCATGAGGAGCAAGGAGAAAGTTAACTTGAGTTGTTGACAAACCCAACAACGAACATAACTTCTCCTTATAACACAACCGAGTCGGAGGAAGCACCGGAACACAACCCGGTCACCCACCAATGGCACCGACTTCTTCGGCAAGAGGACAAATTTCGCCTTTCGGGAAAATGAAAACATGATGTTTCGAATCCCGAAACCGAGAGCATGCTTCAAGAAATGAGGATTGCACCTTGACTTGACGAAGCACCAACAATTGACCGACTCCCATACAAATGAGTTGATACTTCTCGGGAGGTGACAAATCCCGACACCATTGTCGCAACACATTTTCGAAAGCATCCATGAATAATTTTGTGGAAGAAGAAGTAAGGTTTTTGTAGAGATGTTTTTCGTGTTTCGGATGATGAAACAATGAAGCACAAACGTCCCTATTTATACTAAATAATCAGCACGTTTTTCAGAAAAAAGGGAGAGCTGGCTTCTATCGCCAATTGGCTCGCGCCTCTTGGGGGCTGCTCCTCAGGATTCCCACCTTGAATTGTCCCTTTCAAGTTGTGTTTCTTCCTGACACCTCAAACCTCCCGCCGCATGGCTCGCGCTTCTTCGGGCCTATCCAAGATGTTTTGTGTTTTCTCACACTCACATTTCCTTATTTTCGCGTTTTACGAAATCCGACACGGTTTCCACGACGCAGCTTTAAACATACGGGTTTTTCTCTTCTTTTTTTAAGGGGGAAGGGCTAGTCGCCCCGATCCGCGACGGATCGTTTCCATATCAGTCGAAATTCCGATAAAGTTTCGCTTTTTTCGCTTTTTTTCCACAAAAATTGAAAATTGATAACACAACGTCAGTTTTCTTTAAAATTTCAAGCTCTCACAAATCCACGTCTTGATCTCACAAAAATCAAATCAAATACACTTGCGAAAATCTACTTTTAAAATTCACCTCTGACGGTTCGAGTTTGAATTTTTCGAGTTACAAAACAATTTCAACAAATTCGATGCAATTTAATTCAAGACACGAGCTAATTGCTCAATTTTCGAATCAATTCTTTTTGAGAAGTCCAAATGTGACGACTTGTCGCGGAATTTTCAAAATATTATTTCAAATTTCAATTTTAACTTCGAGTCATCGTAGTTAATTTTGTTTTCAGTCAAATGCTTTTTACGTGTTCACATTTATGCGTATGTGCTACTTGTTGCCTGTCTTCTACACTTACGATGCAGGAGCTAGTGCGAAGCAAAAGGGGAACTAATTAGCCGACAACGCTTCTCCGAAACACAACACAAAAAAAAGCCAAAAATCACAAAAATAAACCACAATCCAAAAACACATATATACAAACCGCCTCACGCAAAATAAATCACACACGTTTGATACAAACGACTGACCATACAAACAGGATCTAGTACAAACATCTATCATACAGACACTGGCCTAAAAACAACGAACTGGGGGCTATCTGCCACCTACCGAACTAAGCACTCCCTATCCTTTCTATCGGAAAAGAAAAGGAGCAACAAAGGAAATAGAGGAGCAATGGCGGAACGGAGGTGGTTACCATGACGGTAATACCTCGTTCCTACTCCACGACAAAAATGAATATAGTGTCTAGCAGACTTTGGATGATAAGGAGGCGAAGAACCATGATGCGGCGCATCACCCCGGTGTTGACCCCCATTCATCAGCCATCCGGCCTATGAGTCACAATGAAAAGGACAAGTCGGCCACATCAGCCGTCTCCCCTCCTCTGCGGAAGCGTCCTCTACCACCACCTCGGCTCCAGCAGCCTCCCCTGTCGCCTCTACTCCTCCAGGATCATCCTCGTCCTCCAAAATCTCGGCAATGGACCCGATAGGTCCCGAACACTCCCCTGCAATCAAAGAATGCCAGCCGGAATTTCGGCATTACGACGGCACAAAACGGACAAATCCACAAAAAACCTGCAAAACAAAATGAGGGCAATCCCGCTGAACCCAACCAAACAAGACAATCCACAAAAACCGGAGAAAAATGACTCGCCCTTCTTTTCAAGCAAAAGACGAGTCAACAACAACAACAACAACAAAAACGGCACCTCACGACCCACACAAGGTCCGCCAACAACCCAATAAATGTTCCCGATGCAATGGGGTATTTCCCATAGCTCAAAAAGGCAATTTTACACCAATTTGAGCAGAAACAGGTCAAAATTTCAAAATACGACCACGACGAGGCAACGTGATTTTACCACGTCTCAAGGCGACCTAAACTACAAATAAGGTCCATTTCAATGCTAACTTACTCAATTTAAGCTCAAACAGATGCTTATTTTGTCAGACATAAGACCGTCGCAAAAGGCAAAAATTCCAATTTTGCCCACACTACCCCGACAAAGGTTCAAAGTGGCAAATATGGTCTACCCCGACTACAATACAACCTAGTGGGACCCATAACTCGAGCAAATAAACTCGACATTATGAAATGAGACGGCTTCCTCGTCTCATTGACATTTTTCAAGCATAAGGAGCGGGAACGGGGACCAAAATGCAAACTAAAAGCACCCATATACTCCTAAACAGGTTTCTAACCTAATGCAATAATCAATTTCACTCGACATTGGCTCAATCAAAAACGCCCAAATCGATTTTGAGGGAATAAAATTTTACCCTAATTCAATCAACAAAAAGACCAACAAATTCAAATGGATTCAAGAGGATTCACGTACATTGAGATGACATGAAGGTAATGGCACGAACTCAAGCAAAAAAAGAGACCTTAAAATGGCGATTTTTGCTTTTGTCGCGGGTTGATTAAGGAAGACGAAGTGAGAAATGGGAGGAGCCTGATCTCGCCTCTTTTCTACAAAAATAGGGGAGCCCCCTTCTATCGCCAAAGGGCTCACGCCTCAATCAGGCATCCCTTTGCTTTGTTCAACGAAATTTGGGGATTTGGCCCAATTTCCCACACAAATCATCAAATTTCAAACGACGACAATTAAAACCGTCATTTCAAAACATAATAGTGAAATTCAAAATTCACTATTTCTTCAAATTTCAAACGACGACAATTAAAACCGTCATTTAAAAAAAAATAGTGAAATTTAAAATTCACTATTTCTTCAAATTTCAAACGACGACAATTAAAACCGTCATTTCAAAAAATAATAGTGAAATTCAAAATTCACTGTTTCCTCAAATTTCAGGCAACGACAATCTCTCCTCGAGATTCAAAAATTGCTGCCGACCCTGGGAGATAGGCTCGCAAACCTATCCCTTTTCGGCACCACAAACAAACACCAAGATTCACCAATAGGATATCGGAGGCTTCCTCACAAAGCCCGATAATTCAAAATAAGCCTCTCTAATGCGGCTATTTCCACGGTTGATCAATCGACCCTTCATCATGGCTGGCGGGCCTTACAAACGCATCATGGCTTTGCGAGCCTTACAACGCATCATGGCTGGCGGGCCTTACAAATGCACATGGCTGGAGAGCCTTACAATGCATCATGGCTGGTAGGCGCTACAAACGCACATGGCTAGCGGGCCTTACAAACGCACATGGCTGGCAAGCCTTACAACGCACATGGCTCGCAAGCCTTACAACGCACAACGGCTGGCGAGCCCCTCTCATATACGCACCGCGGCTGGCAAGCCCTCTCATATACGCACCGCGGCTGGTGAGCTCCCTCATATATGCACAGCGGCTGGCGAGCCCTTTCATATATGCACCGCGGCTGGTGAGCCCCTTCATATACGCACAGCAGCGGGCGAGCCTTTGTCCGCAAACAAGATACAATCCAAGGACATGTCCCGAAGATGCCTCGGGCACGACTCCTCCACACAGCTGGCGAGCCTTTGTCCGCAAACAAGAACCTATCCAAGGACATATCCCGAAGATGCCTCAAGTATGACTCCTTCTTATGGCTGGCGAGCCTTTGTACGTAGTCTAATGGACTTTAAACGACCCGCACGGACAGTCGACAGACTCTAAACTGTTCCCGATGATAGGTCCTTGGCTCGTACCCTCGAGTCGCCTTGGCGTTGCCCTTCCCGACGATAGGTCCTTGGCCCGAATCCTTTCGAGCCGCCTCGACGTCGCTTGGGTCTCCAGGTTGTAATCTTTGATTGACCTGGGGGCTCTACTTTGACTTTCGCCATGTCCAAGCCTCAGTGAAAGTGTGGGCTCTGTAGATACCCAGTATCCATCGAGTCTCCGACAAACACCACATGATTATCGGACTACAACATGCTTAGGAATCGCAGCGTTTGATCGACAATTTGTGTACAACTATACGTCAGAATACTTAAAACGATTTCGAAAATAAAACATTTCAAAACTTTTCAAAAGTACCTGGAGTGTTTAATGCATGATGACGGGGTCGTAATGAAACTAACTAGAGTCAAAACCGACACCGAACCAAAAATCGACTCAAAATTCAAATCCCGACTCCAACAACGAGTCAAACACAAAAAACAAACCATTCAAATGTTTCTATGTTAAGATTTCCCGAAATCTTACATAGTCAAGTACCAAACATGTTCATCTAAATCCTAGGATAAAACAAATCATGATTGCACTTGTGTGATAGTGACAAGACACCTCGAAGACGTGCGACGTGGCTCGCGCGTCTTTGAGCAGCCCATGCGGCCACGTCGCTCAAAACTCACACAACCACTCATTCTCCTATAAATACCCCTCACATGCCACCATTTGAGAGTTACGCGAGTGTCCGCCCCCTGTTTTCTCCCTTAAAATTCTAGACTCGACTTCTCAAGTCATAATACGATACGTGTTTACGACCTACCGATCGTAAACACAAGCCTTAGACATTGTTTGGTACTGTCATTGTGCATTAAATCACTTGACCGACCATCTCGACCACTACACCATCACTAAACTTAACAAAACACACTTTGTACTTACTAAAACGGTTTTAAACCGAGTTTTCCGACCAAACGAGTTGATACACTTACGTCGATTTCTCGCCATAAGCCTAGCATGTAAGTATGAGGGTGTAAAAATCTTCTTTTATCATGGTTTCATTTGTTTCATGACTATAACATGCTAAATCATGCATAACATGGTCCAAAACATGGGAAGAATGAGCCAAAACCAGATTTTTGGTTGAGGTAGAGGCTACATACGTAGCATAAAGGCTCGCGCCTAAAGCAGCCTGCCCAACCTCAAATCAAAACCGTGTTTGGTCTCTTCATTTCCTTCATTTTATCTCATATTTGCAATCGGTTTTTACCATTTCAAGTATTTCCGAACCTTATTTTATGACAAGTTTTTAACCATAAAACATTTTTCACCCTTGGTTCCTAATACCATGACGGTTTAATCTGTGTTTCGGTGATAATATTTGGTTAATTACATTATAAAAGGTATTTTGAAACCTTTTATTTCATTTATTTACATTTTGAAGGGTATTTTAAAGCCTTCCATCATTTCTTTACATTTTTAAAAAATGTATTAGTCATCAACACAAAGTCATCCTTGGTTCTACATACCATGTCGGATTTTATCCCGAGTACGATGATGAATATTGACTAATTACAAACAAATGAACTTAAAACAATTAGTTCATAATTATTTTCAAAACTATTCACGTCAAGCTTGCAAAATCGAACCCGACATCGAATATCGTCAAAACAATGACGATTATTCAAGTCTCGTTCTTCAAATCAACACAAAAGCGGCCTAAACGGCCTTTTTCAAACCAAAACGGGTTCAAACAACCGTTCTTCAAAATATTTGACAAACTTTTTCAATGGTCAGAACACGTGTTCCATCTTGTGCTGACCCGTGCCTAAACAGGCCATTCATTTTTCCCATTTTCAAACCAGGGGGATCCCTTTGCATCGCCAATAGGCTCGCGCCTCTTATGGATGCCTGATGCAGGGTCTGTTCCCCTTCCAGCATTCGTCCAGGATGATCCCGACTTCGGTTAACCCGAATACAGGACGTATCAGATGACGAATCCGCTCATTTTATCCTATAGTTGCAAAACACCTTACTAAGACAAATGGATCATGTTATGCACCATAAACCTAACTTGGTAAATGGATGTTTAATTTCCGTCTTGCATGAAAATGAACCATAAATCCAACTCGACATCTTATACTTGATATTTGGATTAAATCAACCGACATAGAAAGCTCACATGTTAGGTTCAAACTATTGAATGCGCATTCATGCATTTAAACCGTTTTATCAATTTTTACATTTAACCAACCAAGATCGATCAGTAGAGGCCGCTACGGCGGGCGGGATTGGGTGTCTGATTAAAGGACTTCCCAATACGTACCTTCACCTCTTACTCAGAAACTTTGGATAGTGGACGACCTTATCCAGGGCGTACGATAGTCATCCTAGAGATAAGATGTTAAAGAGGGACGATTCCTTATCTTTAGTACCTATGTAAAACACCGCTTTTTGCCTTGATTGACCTAGGTATAAAGTGGATTCGAACGGGTTCCAAGCATCCCAAAAATGCTTGGTGGCGACTCCGAACATCTTTTGCATTGTTTCGAGACCCTTGTCGAGATGAAACCGACCGATCTAAAACAATCCGGTCGAACGCATTCTTATGCCGCCGAGTGTGGCTTTCAAAACGACCGCTGCCGTTTCCCACAGATCGGCTGGGGGCGCGCAGGTGGGCCATGTCCACACAAAGAAATGGCAAAGAAATGTTCTCAAGAAAGTCAAATACCACAAGAAATCGGGAGGAATAACAAATCAAAAGCAAACTACCATTGTGTAAATCAAAATCATATTGATCCCTTTTATCCATTGATTCCACTTTTGTGCATGGTGGAGTGGGGACGACTCTTCTTCTTGTCTAGGTAAGAAGGGGAATTCAGCGATCCTACAGTGTTTCTAACACCATAGGGAGTCTACTCTTGACAAAAGTTTTTAGCGATTGTGGGCAAAGGTACTCTAGCTTGACACAACTTGTAGGTGGTTTGTTGGTATCCTCCTAGGCTTAGTAACTTGAAGAAACCATATCTATAATGGAGTGTGTACCCTTAGATTGCTTCCCTCTTAGATAATTTCCGCCACTTAGATGAGGAAAATGGCTATTCTTTTGTAGATGCATCCATTACTTGTTTTTGTGTGCTTAATGCTTGGATGTATCGCCATTTTGGCAAGCCCCACCTTGCCTTGCAAGAAGGCATCTTACCTCATAGATGTCTTGTTGTGAGTTTAAGGGGCGGAGTGAGACCCGCTATTTATGTCACATCGGCTATATTAGTAGACTATTTTAAATAAAGGTCATAGGTTTAGTCACCTCTTTACTCGGAACGAGCAAAGGATCGGTTTGGGGATGTTTGATGTGACTCATATTTGTGCACATTTAGTCCCCGAATTAGCCTCGTTCCCATGCTTTCTAGCGACTATTAGGGTCATTTCTTACCTTTAGTTGCCTATTTTGCATATTCTTTGAGGTTTTGTGTCCTTGGTAGGAGAGGATTGATAGCCTTGCATTTATGGAGAAAAATGGAGCTAAATGGATCGCATCTAATGACCAAGCATCGAAGAGGAGACCAATACAAAAGGCCTAAGAAAATAAAACAAGTGAATTGGGCAATGATGAATATCCCCACGACCCCAAGACAGTCCCCACAAATTGTTAGGCAGTCAAGAATAAGAGGGGAAACCGTGTCCCAGGATCCGGGCGTCCCGAGCTCAGCAGGAGCGTCTCAGCCCAGGATCTGGGCGTCCCAAGGCTCGGCTCGAGCGGATCTTCTTACAGGACCCGAGCATTCTTCAGCCAGGACGGGCATGCCCCTGAGGGACTGGCTACCCAGCTCGCGCGTGTCCCTATGGGACTTGCAAATCGTCAACTTCTCTTAGGGTCTTAATCGTCATTTAAGCCCTTAGCCCTAATCCTTATACTTAATCCTTAATATAAATACCCTATTATACTAGCTAGATAGAGGCATCTCTTAATCATCTCATAATTAAGTACTAATCTCTCTTAATTTAGTCTTAATCCAAGTTATAATACACATTTCAATATTAATCACATCTTAATCTTTCCATAATCTTTCCTTAATCTCTCAATTGTTCTTAGTTTTAGTTGGGTAATTAGAAGATTATTTGGGGTTTATTGGAGGATTGACAACCCTCCATCAATCATCAAGTTTACTTCTATTATTCTTTGCTTATTTGGATCATCTCAAGTAGGTATAATTCCTTTTACCTTTGCTTAATTATTGTTAATTACATCACTTATTCATCATGTTTTGCTTGTTAATATGATGGACATCCTTATTAGCATGTTAAACTTGACCATGAGTGAGTAGTCTCTTAGCTAGGGTTAATGGGGAATTAGGGGAATCAATCATGGGATTAGATCTATGCTTAAATTAATATGCTTTCATAATCAAATGCTTGCTTGTTGTGATTTCCACCTATGCACATGTTATGTTTGATGAAATGCTAGACTATGAAACCTTGCATTTTTTACCCATCTCTTATATTTTCAATGAGGCTTGTAAGATATAAGCCAACTCAAGCCTTTTTAGACCATGCATAGAGTTGAATAGGAAGAGACTAAGTCGACTTGTAGGTGTTGTAAAGTCATGATCGACTCGGCTCCGGGACCTAAATCTTCCTAGGAATTGTAAGATATACACTAACTCGATTCCATCACAACAATAAGTTGCTTGCATCTATTTGAGAACATGTTTGTATGATCTATTTCCATGATTCCCTTATGAACCTATGATATCCTAGTGCCTCTAATCAATTGTTTACAAACCCCTTTTATTGCTTTGCTTTGTTTTCCTTAATTTACATACATCTTGTTAATTAGTTTAAATCTCATCTCAACCCAAATTTGTGACACCCTAAGACATAGCAACTTACAATTGAAATCCTAAATCAATACCCGTCCCTTGGGATCCAACCTTTACTTACCACTCCACTAAAGAGTAGTTTGTAGAGTTAGAAATATTGTTTTGGTTGAAAACTTTAACGACGAGCAATCCATTCACACCAATAGGATGTTTTGTTATTATATATATATATATATATATATATATATATATATATATATATATATATATATATATATATATATATATATATATATATATATATATATATATATAGTTGTTTGGGAAAGTAGTTGAGTTGAGCATGCGGGTAGCTTACGAGTTAACATGACTCGATCGAGTGGGGGGCGCTCGATCGAGTAGGTAAGGGGCTCAATCGAGTGGGTAGGCCTCGGTCGAGTGGGGTGTGTAACGTTTTTGAACAATCACTGCTGTTTTTGGGCACTCGATCGAGTAGGTTAGGGACTCGATTGAGCGAGGGCTACTCGATCGAGTAAGTTAGGGGCTCGATTGAGTGGGTTATGTGATGCTTTCTGGTCAGGTTCTGGAGTCGAGGCACTCGATCGAGTAAGTGGGCAACTCGATCGAGTGGCCTCAACTCGATCGAGTGGGTTGTGTTGCTTGATCGAGTGTGAGCTGCTCAGGTCATATACGTTTTTATGTTGAGGGATGTGTGTTTATGTTTACCTTTTCTCTTATATAGTTCAAAGATGCCGCTAAAGAGGTCTGTCTCGTGTGATAGGGCTGAGATGATGAGTATAGATGAAGTGGCCAAGATGCTTGAGCATCAAGAGGCGCTTACTAAGGCCTTGGAGAAGTTTGGGAAGGACAAAGAGGCTGGGGTAGAGTTTGCTAAGATGAGTACTACCATTGCCCGTTTCAACCTAAAGGAATACATTGGTACTGGAGCGCCAATTTTGCTCGACAATTGGTATAGAGAGATGGAGAATATTCTGATGTGGTTCACTGCGTTGAGGACTTCAAAGTGGAACAAGCTGCGTTCTACTTGAGAGATGCGGCTGGAGAATGGTGGGATAAGGTAAGGGAGAGTGCCTTAGATCTATATGTGAGACAGGGGAAAAAATATATACCTTGGAGTGAGTTCAAGAGAGCTATGCGCCGAGAGTTTGTACCTGAGCATGTCCGTAGTAAGCTGAGAGAGGAGTTTGATGATTTTAAAATGACTCTGGATATGACAGTGGCTAAGTACTGCTATCATAGGTTTAATGAGAAGTCTAGATACGTAGAGGATATGGGGTTGAACCAGAAGAACTTAGCGTTGAGGTTTGAGAAGGGCTTGACCTATAAGATTATGGAAAAGCTACCTGTAGGAGTCCTTACTGACGTTAAGGAAGTGTATGAGCGAGCCGGGAGAGCTGAGGTCCTAAGGGAGTTAGTGTGTCTTATCGTGGGTTTGTTGTCAAACCCAAAGTCAAAGTGATTGCAGCAGTGACATTGAAGTCTTATCTGAGGAAGGGGTGTCCTTTGATTCTATGCCATGTGAGAGACCATAGTAAGGTGAGTTCGACAGCTCATCAGATAAAAATGGTGGGAGAGTTTCCAGATGTTTTTCTGGAGGAGATACCAGGTATGCCACCAAAGAGGGATATAGATTTCAGTGTGGAGCTGAAACCAGGGACGGGACCAATCTCTAAGGCCCTGTACCGCATGGGTCCTAAGGAGTTGGAGGAGATGAAGAAACAGCTAGATGATTTGATTGATAAGGGATACATTAGACCTAGTGTATTGCCGTGGGGATTTAAATACTGTTCTGAGGCCATCTGAAAGGCTTGGGGGACAAACCACAGATGAGGAGATGGAGGACTTCCAAAATTGTGTTGATCAATGCAATGTTCTTGATATGCCTGCATCAGGGTCTTACTTTACTTGGAATAACAAGCAAGAGGCCCATACTAGAGTGTATAGTAGGTTAGATAGGGCTTTAGTTAATCATGAGTGGGTTATAATAAAACCTGAGTATGCTGCCCATTTTCATGTAAAAGGCTATTTTGACCATACCCCATGTATTATTCAAAATACCAAGTTTGGACCTTAAAGTAGGAAGAGTTTAAAATTTTTTAACATGTGGAGTGGGGTAGATGAGTTTATTCCTTGTGTTAGTAAGGTCTGGGATTGTCATGTCTATGGTACTCCTATGTATAAATTTGTGAGGAAATTAAAACTGTTAAAGAGACCCCTGAAGGAATTGAATAGTGCCCTTTTTGAGGATGTTGAGAATAATGCTATGAGGGCTTGGAAGCATCTTGAATATGTGCAGGATTAATTGAGAAGTGATCCTAGTAATTCTGCACTTATGGACACTAAGAGACAGGCTGCTAAAGACTATCAGGAGCTCCAGAGAGCTTGTGACAGTTTTCTTCTTCAGAAATCGAAGGCAATTTGGCTGAAGGAAGGCGATTCAAACTCTAGTTACTTTCATAGCTGCATTAAAGGGAGACAATAAAATTTTTATAGTTGCTGATGACCAGGGTGTGTGGACTGAACCTGAACAGATTCAGCAAGCCTTCTTGAGAATCTATCAAGGTTTGCTGGGTAAGGAGGATCCTGTGCAGCATGTTAATGTTCAGGTAGTGCAGAAAGGGCCTTTATGTACTGCTGAACACTCGGATATCATGCTGGCCCCTGTTAATGACTTGGAGATAAAGGCTGCTGTGTTTTCAATACCTGATCATAAAGCACCTGGCCCAGATGGGTATTCAAGTGGTTTTTATAAGGCAGCTTGGAGTGTAGTGGGAGAGGATGTTTGTACTGTGGTTAAAGATTTTTTTCAAAAATGGAAAGCTCCTAAAACAAGCTAACCATACCTTTGTTTCTCTTCTCCCAAATGTTGAGATGCCTGAGAATGTCACACAGTTTAGACCCATTTCCTGCTGTAATGTGATCTATAAGGTCATATCTAAACTGTTGTGTGCAAGAATGGCCACTGTCCTTCCCAGCATTATTAGTCCCAACCAAGGTGTCTTTATTAAAGGAAGGAACATTATTGAGAATATCTTAAGGTGTCAAGACATAATCAAGTTATACAAGAGAGCCTCAGTTTCTCCAACGTGTCTAATCAAGGTTGACCTCAAAAAAGCTTATGATTCAGTCAATTGGGGATTTATTCACCAGATGCTGTGTGCTCTAAATTTTCCTCCCCACTTGGTGCTATTGATTACGGAGTGCATATCTACTGCTTCAAACTCACTAGTTCTGAATGGTGAGCCTTTTGGGTTTTTTAATGGGAAAAAAGGACTGAGGCAGGGAGATCCCTTATCTCCCCTCCTGTTTACAATTTCCATGGAATATTTCTCTAGGATCCTACACTTTACAACTGCCAATTTTAAGTTCAGGTTTCATCCTTTGTGTGGTAGGTTAAAATTAAGCCACCTCATGTTTGCAGATGATCTTTTGTTATTCTCCAGAGGGGATACTACTTCTGTAATGGTGCTCCTGAGATCATTTGCCACTTTCTCACAGTCTTCTGGATTACATATGAACAAGCTGAAATCTAACATTTATTTTAATGGTGTTTGAAAGGGTGACACGGATCATATCATTCTTGCATCTGGATGTGTTGAGGGTAAAATTCCATTTAAATATCTAGGCATTCCCATTGCTGCAGGGAAGCTGGGGAAGAAGGATTGTCAAGTCCTAGTAGATAAAATTGTGGACAAGATAAGATCCTTTGGTGTCAGGAAGTTATCTTATGCTGGGAGGTTGGTGATGGTCAAAGCTGTGCTTACCTCTCTTTATACTTACTGGGCCAGCATCTTTCTAATACCAAAAGGAGTTCTGAGGAAGATAGATAGCATTTGTAGGAACTATCTTTGGGATGGATCTAGCATATATGTGAGAACCCCCTTGGTTAGTTGGGACTAGGTCTGTACCCCTAAAACTGAGGGTGGACTTGGGCTTAAACATAGCTTTACTTGGAACACGGCTACAATGGGGAAGTTGGTATGGTGGATATATAGCAAGCCTGACAGTTTGTGGGTTAAATGGGTTCACCAAATTTATATGAAAGGCAATGATTTGTCTACTCATATCCCTAGAACTCACATGGGTGGGAACTGGAAGACCATTTGCCTAGTTCGATATACTTTCTCTTCTGGGTACATTAATGGAGGTTGGCTTGCAAATATGAAAGGTTACACTGTCAGTTCAGGTTATGAATGGCTGAGGCATAAAGAACAACAGGTAGGATGGGCAAAGCTAATTTGGAAGAGCTGGCTGGTACCTAAACACCGCTTCTTCTGTTGGCTTCTGCTCAGGAATGCTTTGAATGTCAAAGATAAACTTTTCAGGCATGGTGTCACTGATAATGATCAATGCTGCATCTGTGAAAATGGGAAGGAGGATATCTGTCATCTGTTTCAAAAGTGCAGGTATACCAGAATTATTTTGGAAGGTGTCTGTTTGTCTCTGCAAATCCCAGTCCCAACTGGGAATGATATTATTTAGATAGGCAGAAGGAAGTGGCTAGTTTACAAGAAGAATGTTTGTATGCTTGCTATCATGGTAGTGTACTACTCAATTTGGCAGCAACGTAATACTGCCAGATTAGAAGGAATATTGCTGAAACCTGCTATATTGATTACTCAGATTCTCAGGCTGATGAAGGTTCAAGCAAGGTTGAAGCTGAATACGGTTCACTATGAGCAAGAGATGAATTGGATCAACTCAATTATCATTGTGTAATCTTTTAATTGTAGTTTTGATCCTTTAAACCTAATTATTTAGTTTGTAATAGTTTTTGTGCTTAATGAGAGTTCTTACATTTCACCAAAAAAAAAATCAGGCTTGTAGAGATGTAAAAGTGGAGCCCTGCCAAAGCTGCTTCGAATTTTTCAGGATCCCGCAACTTGGCTGATGACTACTTGTTTAAAGACTAAGACTCATATACTGCCCTAGATTTTAAAAACATTTGTGATACATGCATTTTATATAGTCCTTTTTGGCCTCTTATGCACGCATTTCCATGTCATTCTCGTAGTTTTGTATTGCAAAATGCCCCGAATAGGCTACTTTGGTTTGGTTTGTCTTATTGGAGGAATAAACCCGAAAGTAGTAAAATCGTACCTGTTTCCAGTCCTTTAGCATGCATTTATGGAGATGGAATGTTTTGAGCAGATATCCTATGCCTCGGGAAGCGTGAAGGAGTCTCGGAAGCTGATCAAGTGAAGAAAATGAGCTGTTTCAGTAGCTGGGCACTCGATCGAAGGCTTATTTGTTCGATCGAGTGGTTGTGGTGGTCACAAGTGCTCGATCGAGTCCCTGCTGAACTCGATCGAAATAGACTGATTTGAAGATCTTCGATCGAACGTGCTTTTTGTTCGATCGAAGAACTTGGCTAGAGATTTGCTCGATCGAGTGGAATGAAGATCCTCGATCGAGAGGAATGCTATGTTACACGGGATTTTATTCCGTGATAGACTTAGTTAGTATTTTAGTTTTGTTAATAAAAATATTCCCTATATAAGGTGAAGATGTCATTAGGTTAAACACAACCTTTTACATTATGTTTTACTCTCTTAATTACTCTTAAGAAACTTTAAGCAGACACTTTTCTTCCCTTTTCTCCTTTCGTACGTTGCTCTGATCTTGTGCCGGATTCAATACTTTGTAATATTTCTTTTTCCTTTGATATAATTTAATCTTTCTTTGCATCTTAATCTCTTATCCTTAATTTCTGTTTATTTATCGTTGTTGTTAATTTAGGCAATATCGTTCTTTTAATCCTCCTATTATGTCTCTTGCTAGATTATTCATTGTTGTTATTGTTTGTTTCATTGATAATATGTGTAGCTAATTCCCTCTATGTTAGGATTAGGAGAGCCATGGTAGTGAATAAATGAAGTTATGAATAGATTAGATGGTTGAATTGTGAGAACTGTTTTATGACAATATAATTGTAATCGTTTAGTTGAGTGCACACTTCTAAATCAGTTAATTTTGTTAAATTCAGACCTAGATCGAGAAACTGGAATGAATAGACCTGTTATGAACAGTAAGACTACACTAACGAGGGCGAGAGTTAAGTTAGTTGTATCTTAGGGCAGAAAGTGGACCGAGAGGACCTTTCCTATACCCTTCTCACATTATACCGTCTGAGCTATTTATGAGTGAGTTGATTAATTGCCATGGTGAACCGACTTCCGAACATTCCTCTCTTTATTTGATCAAAACTTGTTTCCCTTTACTGTCTTTGTTGCTCTTATGCTCTTTGCCTGAATCCTTTTTAGTTCAAAAAACAAACTCAATCACCCATTTGTTACCGTGACGGACTTAGATTAGTAGATAGATACAATAGCCTCTCTGTGGATACGATACCCGACTTACCTCTGCTATATTTATTAGTTGAGCCAGTTGGTTTACTTTTGATAGGGTTGCGACAGCCGTGTCAAATTTTGGTGCCGTTGCCGGGGAGGCAATTAGCATATTTATCTGTTTATTTTCGTCTGTCTTAGTCTCATGGGATTTTCAATTCCTTGAGGTTGTTCTTATTATTTTTCTTTCTTAGTTTTGTGTATGCCCAGGTCTAACAGGTCAGAATTAGTAACAGCTGATCCTGAACCGGAGCGGACGTTTCGCTATAGACAGAGCTTGTTGAGAAAGAATCGCCAAAAGGAAGCCTGTTGAGTACTTTTGAACCCGATCTTGAACATTTTCTTTTTGCATAAGATCAGTCTTTTGAAGAAGATACTTCTATTTCTGCAGCCAATTCTGTGAAGATGCCTAACATCGCGAGCCATTCCGAGCCATCAGCTGCTTCTATTGCTAAAGGTTTTAACCTTGCAATAGAAGATGGGAGCACATTTGACATTCGTCCATCTTATATCAATTTGGTCGAGAGAAATATGTACCGTGGAGTAGCTGGTGAGGACCCGCGAAAGCACATGGAGGTTTTCACAGATTACTGTTCTACCATTCTCGCTACTAAGGGAGTGATGCAGGATAAGATTAAGGAGGTTCTATTTCCATTTTCTCTGACCGATGGAGCCCGAGAGTGGCTCACTGATCTTGATAGGACTGCAGCTGGGAATACCAACTGGGAGACCTTAGCCCTTGCCTTCTATAAAAGGTACTTTCCTCCGCAGACAACTAATCAATTGAGAGGAAAGATTACAAGTTTCAAGCAAACACCAGATGGGAACTTATACGAGGCGTGGGGTCAGTTCAAGAAACTGGTGCGGTCCACCCCTCATCACGGTTTCGATCAGTGGTTTTTGTGCAACCAATTTTATAATGGGTTGTATGACGATCACCGTGCTATTTTAGATGATGCATCAAATGGTCGATTCCAAAAGAATATTGATGATGACAAAGAATGGGGAATCATAGAGGAGATGGCCACCCATTGTGCTCAATATGGGAACCCAAGAGGAGGAATTAGAACAGTTTCTTCTGTTGATAGTGCACTTGTGGCTCAGCTTGAAGCCATGAATGCGAGGTTCGATAAACTTGAGTTGCAGGCTGGGAGGATCAATAGACGGTTCATTTGTTGACTAGACAAGAGATCGTCTTATATAAGAGATGTGGTAGTAATGATGGTCACACTGTTGTAGACTGTCTAGCTGAGAAGGAGCAGGTTTTTGCCTTTCTACAATACAGGCAAGGAGGCTCCTACTACAACAATCAAAATGGTGTCCATCCTAACTTGAGATGGACAAGTCAAAATGTGTTGAATCCTACACCTCCACCGCAGTAGCAACAACCTTATGTGCCGCCTCATAAAGCTCAACAAGGCTTTCAGAAGCCTCCATCTTTCCCACCGCCGCAACAAGGTGCTTCCTTTAGGGATGTAAGTGATGTGGCTGAGTTGAAGTCAATGATACAATCGTTGACCATTCAATTGCGGAAAAGTGACCAACAAAAAGATGCATCAATTAAGTCACTTGAATCACAAATAGCTAAACTAGCCACCAATCAAGCTTCGAGGCAGCCGGGTCATTTACCGTCCCAACCTAATAAGAAACATCATGGGACGGTAAATTTAATTAATCTAAGAAGTGGTCTTTCCTATGAAGGACCCAAAATGCCGACTGAAGGTGATAAATAAGACCCATAAATAGATGTTCCTGAACATGAACAGTTGTCATCTGATGAATCATTGCTGAATCCGAAGAAAGTATACTCGATCAACTGATATCTGGTGGTCGATCGAGAAGAAATGCAGACGATGCTCTTGATCGAGAGGGTTAAAGTGCTCGATCGATTACTATTGAAATAGGAGATTTCGATCAAATGGATGGAAGGCTTCGATCGAGTGAAATTACTGAGAAAAATACTCTATCGAAGGGAAATGGTGGTTGATGGAGTAGAATTGAAGCTGATCGTGATGATTCTTTGGCAAAAAGAAATGAAGGACTAGCTATTCCCATCACGATCCCATTTCCGAGGCAATTGTAGAACACAATGGTTGATAAACAATTCGGTAAATTTGCCAAAATTTTAAAGAGCCTTTATGTCAACGTTCCCTTCGCTGAACTGCAAACCCAGGTACCCACTTATATGAAATTCATGAAAGAAATATTAACACGTAAGAGGCATATTAATGATCATGAAATGGTAGCTTTGACTGAAGTAGGCACGACCCTACTTCAAAATAAGTCACCACCTAAATTGTCTGACCCGTGTAGCTTTTCTATTCCATGCCATATAGGGACCCACTTAATTGATAATGCGCTATGCATATGTGATCTAGGAGCTAGTGTGAGCGTCCTACCGTTGTCTCTCGCTAAGAGACTCGGTTTGACAAAATTTCATTATACTAACATGACTGTGCAGATGGCCGACCGTACTTTATCATGGCCCCTAGGTGTCTTAGAGGACATACCTGTTAATATCGGGAAGTACTTTATTCCCGTTGACTTTGTAGTCTTCGACATCTCCGAAGACTCTTACACTCCTATTATATTAGGACGACCATTCCTATTTACCGCTCGCGCAGTAATAGATGTCGGGGGGAAGACTCTAACTTTTCAAGTAGATGATGAGGAGCTGATTTTCTATCTGTCCACTGTTCGTAGGGCCCCTATGCAGGTTCAGCCTTGCAATGCACTACCCTCTATAGACCCTAACACAGATTCTCCAATTGATAATATTGAGTTATGCGCTGCTATATTGACACCTCCGCCTCAGACTGAGACCAATATGGAGGACCATTCTGTTGTTTCTATTGTTATAGGTATAAACAGAGTGGACATTGGGGATTCCGTCGATAAAGGTACAATGAAAGTCAAGCTCACTGATGGAAATGATGCCAAGGATAAAGGTTAGAACAAGGAAAAGAAGAAAGTGAAGGCATTTGTGGACGCAAACTATTCTTCGTCAGTTAACTCAAATTAATGGAGATCAAGAAGCACGGTACACGATGCTGAAGGGACCTCCTCTAGTCAGAAGCCCTCCTTTGGGTTATTGATGTCTTTTAGAAGATAAACGGGGAGCTATCCCGTTGTAAAAACTTTTTGTAATTTCAAGTTTTGTTAGACATTTTTAATTGCTTTTTAGACATTAGCGAAGTTAGTTTTAAATAGCGTAAGACCGAATATAGACTGCTTTTGTGAATTTGTTATTTTCGGGAAGTATTTTCTGTGTTTTTATGCAGGTTTGGGGAAGACATGCTACATTGGGATGCGTGCCAAAAGTAAAGGCCTCGATCGAATACTTTTTGTACTCGATCGAGCATATTGCCCAGGTAAAGCCTTCAATCGAGTGAACCACAGTAATCGATCGAAATGTCCAAATTGAGGGGTCCTCGATCGAGTTGTCCTGTACTCGATCGAGAAGAATTGAAGAACAAAAGTACTCGATCGAACAACTTAATGTTCTCGATCGATTAGCATCCAAGGAGAAGGAAGAAGTGTTCGCTCGAGCCAATTCCAAAGCTCTCGATCGAGTGGTTTCAAATCACTCGATCGAGTGACAGCAACTGCTAATACGTAAGGGAGTGTTCTTTTCCCTTACTCTATTTCATTTCCTCAACCCTTATCCTTCTTTATTTGCAATAAACCCCATTAATCTCCCCAAATCGCCAATTTTATTCCCCTAATCACCAATCTATTTACCCACAATCACTCCTTGCAATCTTTTCGACCATTGCCCCTTATTTTCCCCTTGAAATTTTGTGTTAATTGGGGGTTTTATGAGGGATTAAGGTTCGAAAAATCGAACTCATTTCGATCGATTTTGTGCCTTTTGGTTGATTTTAATTGCATTTCTTTTGGGTAATCAAGTCAAGTAAGTTCCTTCCCCTATTCTTTGTTATTTAATTGCGTTTTGTGTTTGACATTTCGAATTTAGGGTTTCGAAATTTTCAATTTGGGGGAAAATTCGATGTTGTTTGATTGTTTTCTGATTATGGGACTTACTTTGATTGTTAGGATGGATAGTAGTACTATTTCCGCCACCTCTAGTTCTACTGTTTAATCTACCTCTGATACGGTGGTCCCTGCTGCTACCACCGTCACAACCGCCACTACTGCTACTGTTACTCCCGCTGTTACTGTTACTACTACTACCACTGCCGTCCCTATCCCGGTGTCGACCCCTGCTGTGTCGACACTGATACCGTCGTTTTGTATCAACATTAAATTTATAATTCCAAACTAAAACTATAGATAGTGATAGTAAGGGTCGAACCACAGAGAGACAAGATCAATTCTATTTGCTAATTTTTAATCTATTGAAGTAACAAATTAAATGGGGGTTTTGAATTGGTTTGATTCTAAAGACTAATTGACAAAATAAGAGTTTCTCAAATAAGATAAAAGAGAGATCAGGAACTTCGGTTCACCATGGCTAAGGTCAGGTCACAAAGGGATAGCAGAGGTCTTGTAAAGGTCTCAGGGAGTAAGACCAAGCCTTTCGATCAAAGCTCAAATTTCACCTTACGGTCTTCTAATTCCCTAGAATTTCTCAAGCTCTCGCTCAAAGGAAATTCCAAAACTAATGAAAACCTAACCTACTAATCTTTCAATCTAGCAAGAAGGGTTTATCAAAAGGAAATAAGATCGATACGGAAGAAATCATACTAAATAAATCGACCTAATTTACGCCATGGCTCACCTCGTTCCCAATCAAGATAATTAGCTATGCATGATTAAAACCATAACAATTGCAAATTTAAAGACATACAATGAAATTGACATGGCTGAAACTGAATTTAAGACAAAAGATTAAAACTGAATTGCTTGAATAAAAACTAGTAACAACAAGAATTGAATTAACAAGAAATAAAAGAAAAAGGAAATTGTATTAAAGCTTACTAATCGATTGATGATCAAAGTAATTGAAGGATGGAATCCGTCGCCTCCAAAAACTAGATCTAAACTTGAGTTTCTCAATAATAAAAAGCATAACCTAAAATTTTTTTTGCGTTCTACTGATAAACGATGCCAAAAAGTTAATTACAATTGGGCTTTTAAAAGTCTAACACGAAAAATCAATCTCAGCTACGCGGCCTGGTCGATCGACTAAGGGGCATGGTCGATCGACCAGCCAGTGCAGTGCAGTAACTCCTGCTGAACGTCCACGGTCGATCGACTGAAGAGGTTGGTCGATCGACTAACTAAGCTGTGCAGTAACTTCTTCCTCTCTTCAAATCAGCCTCTAAACTCCATGCACGCATCCCGAGGTGAACGAGTCCGAACTCCCTTCTTCCAAGCTTCCCTGAAGTTGCCTCCGGAGGACGATTTAGGCTTGATTTAGCTCACTTCCACTCATTCCTACAATAAAACATAGAAATTGCAAAGTAAACCGTTTCGGGAGAAATAGTAGCTTTAAGCTAACGAATACGCATGAAATACGTGCCAAAACTGCAAATAAAGTGTATAGAATATGCACGTATCAAATCTCCCCAAACCAAACATTGCTTGTCCCCAAGCAAGCACTATGACACAACTAAAAACCTAATGGAAAGGAGTATATCTCAGAGCTAACTACAAGTCAATGCTAAACCGTTTAATGCACATAATCAACTACTGCAAAGCTCAAAGCAAGTGAACAAATTTATGCATATTATGGAATCAAATCGGGCGTTCGACCTTGCAAGACTCATAAATTTGGACTCTCCCGGGTCACTCTTCTCTCAGCAAGGCAAATGGTAAGAATATATGTAGAAGAGAGGGAATAAAATACAGACTCTCACCTAGACTGCGACCGACAAAACATGTATGCTTGACTAGTATGAATAATGATTCTAGCTACCGTACACACACATAACCACCGTCAAGGACTATTACATGCCGAACTATTGCAAGATTTGGATATGTAAGGCTAAGTGGGAAAGAAAGGGCAAAACAAGTATGGAAATGTGAGGGTAAGAAGCCAAGCTAGTACCTAACAAACCATCGGAAACCGTATCCCGTTCCTCCAACTCGAAATATAAACCAATGCCTCTAAATGTCTAGGCAACAACTATCCCAAAACAGACACCTCCAATTCATAAAATAAGCACATGAGGTGTATTCTCAACTCAGCCGAATTATTATTTTTTCTAAATTCCTTGTTTTTTTTTTCTTTTCTTTTTCCTGGATGGGCAGTCGATCGACCATAAGACCCAGTCGATCGACCGCCTCTGCTGGACTTATACTCACTGCCCAGATCAACTCCCTCTTTTTTTTTCATTTTTTCCGAGTTTTTTTTTTCTTCTCCTGACTTTCTCTTTTTCAGGCTGACACATTAGCAACTCTTGCAATTCTCATAAATACTCACTCCGACAGTACAGAAACGAACCAAAACTGCTATAATTCGACAATTTCCTCTACTACTACCTAGCTCGACACAATGGTAGGCTAAGTATGGGATGTAGTTAAGGGCAACTGGCAGATATGGCTTACAGTGGAGTTAAATGGGGCAAAATGAGAAAGGGGGAGATACAATAGTTCTCAAAACACGTAATACCGACCACAAACCGATGCGTGTAGGCAATAAGCAATCAAAACTCATACATGTGCAAAACATAAAATGATGGGAGTACTACTCTCAATCCTATATTAACCGGTCATTAATGTCACCAGTTATAGGCTCTATATCTCAAAAGTATAAGTAGTTTGCCAAAAATAAATGAGTCAAGTCTAAAAACCCGAAGTAAATTCCACAACAAAATCTGAGAAATCACTTTTAACTCTCGCTAAGCAGTTGTGAAAAGGCAATGAATGGCATATATTTAACTAATAGTGCAATGTCATCATTAATAAACTCCAATCCGACTCGACTATATGCAAAAGTAAACGTGATATTTTTGATTTTTTTGAATTTTTCGATTTTTTTCTTGTTTTTGTAGTATAAAATTTTTTTTTTAAAATTAAAACAAATGCAAGCTAGAATGTAATAAACGTGTGACTGAAATGCAATAAAAACAAATGCAGATGCAATAGACATATGCAAATACCCTCCCCAAACCAAAACGCACAATGCCCCCATTGTGCTCAGCAGCAAATCACCAGCATTCACAACAATATATGGAAGGATAAAAGTAACAAAATAATAAAAAGGAAACTAACAAAAGGGATCGGAACTCACAAAAGAAGACCTCCCCAAACCAGCCAAAAACAGGGGAGGTCACAAGCATCTAATCCCCACCGTCGTACTCAGAACCACTATCCTCCTCGGACCCCGAGTCGTCCTCCTCCTCCGCCACAGCAGCGGCGGCAGCAGTAGTAGTGGGAGCAGCTCTCGTGGCAGGCTGAGGGTACCCGCCCACCGGAGGAACAAAGAAGGACGGGTGAGTCCAGGCACCTCGTGGGAGCATCCCCGTCCGGGCGTACTCCTCGTAAAATGGGTACAGGGCCAGGGCCGTGTCTAATCTGTGCTGATCAAAACTCCTGCACAAGTCACCCAACACACGTGACATCGGCCCTTGGTCCATGACCGCAGGGATAACAGTAGGTGGAGGGGGACGAAAAGTGGCCGGGAAGCCCGTGGGGGCAGGAGTAGAGGAGGAGGAGGCCTGTGAAAAGGAGGCACGAGCTCGCCTCGAAGTGCTTGCAGTAGCGGTGCCCGCCTCAATAGGGAGCCTGTAGCTAGGCAAGGGCGGGCGAGCTGCCCCCAAAACAGTGGTAAGGGGCAGGATAGGAGGGAGGCCGAGGACAGGGATGCGGTCGCAGATGAAAGAGTCAATCTTCCACCGACTCCGACTATCGACCCACTTCACAGACCTCGCGTAGGTAAGATCCATGAAGCGTAGGTCAGGGTCAATAGGGGCCTCCTCTCGAAGGAAAAGAAGAACTAGACGGTTGGCGATACGCGTCACCAACCCACCACAAGCAATAGTGGCCAAAGTGCCCTCACTTATACTGTGAAAGTGAGAGGCAGTCAAATACGCGATGTTATAGATACGGGCTACCCGACTTTCAATGTTCAGATAGCCCGCCAAGATAGACACTTCAATAGTATTCACATTATTTGACTCCTTGCGGCCGAAAATGGTATTACCCATCAGCCGTAAAAAATAACGAAAAAGGGGTAAGTGGACGGAAGTGCCCGTCCTCTTAGGGCCGTTCCAGTCAGAGATACACGACTACATCACCCGATGCACATCAGAAGTTTCCGAGGTGTTACCCTCGAAATAAAGACCCAAAAATCCAGCAAAGTCGGCTAATGTCAGGGAGTAGGTGACATTGAATAGCCGAAAAGAAATGCAAGGGCTACTCCTGTTGGCTTCAAAAGAAGCCTGGTCAAAAGCATAAGACGAGAAAAACTCGAGGGTCAAAATGTAGTAAGTGAACTCAGCCATGTCCACAAGACCCGACATTCCTGTCCCATTTAGCAGAGACACAACAGACTCAAAAAATCCTAATTTTTCTAAAGTAGGCCGATGAAGAAAAAGAGTGGCCTGAACTTTCATTTTTGCGACAAAGAGAGCGAATTTAGCTCGCTGAGTAGAGGTGGAAAAAATAACCTGCGGATAGTCAGGTAGACTATCCGTAGTATCCTCGATCATCAATGGCGGACCCGCGGCCGTTTAGCGACTCCCCGACGGATGACCTTCGAACATCGGCTGCTTTCCTTTCGTCATTGTTGTTTCCTACAAACAACAAATTAGCAACAAGCTTCCCATAACAATGACAATTTATGAAAACCCGAAACAAAATCAGAAATTGAAAACGGATTTAGGGTTTCGAAAATTTGGGGGAAACGGCATTAAGCATCTCCTAGTTGCTATGATGGCTTGAAAATCAAAGGAATAAGATAGCAAAGGCAATTAAAGCATAAATTCGACAAGAAATCAACCCCAAATCGATTTTCCCCCAAATCGATTTTTCCGACAGAATGTAACAATGCTCGAAATTTGGGCATAAAATTGCAGCGAGAATCGAATTCAAAGGATTAGAAGAGGATTAGGAACATACCTTAGTTGAGAACTCGGGAATTTGATCAAGAAAAAGTCGAGAATAAGGGGGATTTGCAAGGGAAATCGCAAGAAAGGAGGAGAACAAGGGTTCTATTTTTTTTTGATTGAATTAGAATGAAAGAATGAATGAATAAATAGGTAAAACTTCCCTTATTAATCTTGCGTTCTGATCTCGCGCAGGGTTCGATCGACTATCAGGCTCAGTGATACGTGCCTAATGTATAGTCTTTTTGGCCTATTTCAGCACGTATTTCCATGCATTTATGTACTGTTTCTATAGTATTTTGCCCCGAATTGGCTACTTTGGTGTATTTTGTCCTTTTTGTAGGAATGATCGCGAAAGTAGCGAAACCATGCTCTTTTCCATCCTTTTGCATGCATTTAGAGGAGACGGGACCATCCCAGAGTGAGATGCTGCACTTGAAGTGTCGTTGCACGCATTACGAAGCATTTTGGTGAAGACGTGAGCTGAATTGAAGACCCAGGTGGTCTATCGAGCTGTTTGGTGGTCTATCGAGTGACTCCTAAGCTTCCCAAGACTCGATCGAGCTGCTGCTTACTCGATCGAGTGATCCACACATGACTAGTCCTCGATCGAGTCCCCTGAGGGTCGATCGAGGAGTTTCCCCTAAGCTGATGGTCGATCGAGTAGTCTAATCTACTCGATCGAGGAGCCTTCGACGCTGTGGGCTTTAATTAGCCGTGTTTGGTTTATTTTGCATAACACTTAGACTTTTCCTATTTAACCGAGGATTACTAGGTTAATTAGGTATCACTTTTACTCTCAGACTATCTCTTTTACTATTATTCATATTAGAAAAACCTACTGTTACTTTTACGTTGCTTTCACCTTGGGATTATTGCACTCGGATTTCGTCGTTCTTTACGCCGGATTGCTCAGATTGTAATCACCTCCTTCTCTTAATATTAATTAACCTTCTTGTTGCCTTTAATTATTGTTTATGCATTTATTCTTATTTGCCCTAATTTCTATCATCGCGTTTTATTATTATTCCGTTATGTCTTCTGCTGGGATTTTATGTGCTGTTAGATTAGTTATGAATATGAGTAGCTAAGCCTCTTCATGTTGGGATTAGGGGATCTGCGGTAGAATAATGACGACGTAGTGAATGAATTAGACGAATTGATATAAGAGACTCTGTCACTATAGCAATATAACTGTAATCACCGACCTAGTTGAGTGCACGCTTCTATGTCACCTATTAAATCAAGCTACAATTAACCCTGGATCGAAAGATTGGATTAAATAGGCCTGCTATAAACAGTAGACTACCCTAATGAGGACGAAAGTTAAGTTAGTGGTATTTTAGGGTGGGAAGTGGACCGAAAGGACCTTCTAATATCCGTCTCATAATTAGTTCGCTCCGAGTCATTTATCGCTAAGTTGTTGTACTACCGTAGTGAACCGAAGTCCCGACATGCCTCTCTCTTTTTGATAGTTTAATTCATTTTCCTCGCTTATCTGCTTTCCTCTTTATTTTTTTTTTCCTTTACTCCGTAGTTTAGAACCAAAAAAATTAATCAACTCAATTGTTACCTTAGAATTAGAAATAGATAGCTGTAGTTACATTCCTCCTCGTGGATTCGATACTCACGCCTCTACTACATTTTTAGTTGAGACCGTTAGGTTTTATTTTTGACAGTACGCGACAGACGTGTCAAATTTTGGCGCCGTTGCCAGGGAGGCAATTGTTCCAATTACTAGCTGTTTTATTTTTAATTCTCCTTTTTAGTTTAAGGAACATCGTTCCTTAAACTATTCTCATATCTTGTCTTTAGTTTCGTCTTATGCGCAGGTCGCAGGGTGGTCCACTACTACCTTTTGATCCCGAGATTGAGAGATCTCTACGCGTAAAAAGGAGACTATTATTCGAGCAACAGGCTGAGGAAGAGTCTAGTTCTCGCAGTAGCTTTTACGAGAACGAGCTTTTCGTGGCCAATCCACCATCTTCTCCGCTTTCCAATTCATCACCAATCTACCACTTTCCTGAATTTCCCGAAATGGCCGAGGAAGCTACCATTGCTAGTCACTCCGAACCCACCGCGACAATCTTTATAAGGGGTTTGAACTGCCTGGAGATGCTAGGAAGTTCGAGCCTAAGCCTTCTTACATTAGCATGGTCGAGAAAAATCGTTCGGGAGTGCGAAGGAAGACGCGGCCCAAAGATATGGAGACTTTCATTGATTACTCGCTGCTCCATACCTCCTCCCAATGGCGTGACGGTGATCGATCAAAGAAACGATGTTCATTTTCTCACTCCGCGATCTTTGCGGGAGTGGTACAGGATTTGGACAAAGCCGCTCACGGCATAACAGATTGAATTCGCTAGCACTCGGCGTTTTATAAGAAATATTTCTCTCGCTTCGAGAACCATAGCCATCGAGCTCGGATAACCGATTTCAAACAAGGGCCCGACGAGAACTTCCACGAGGCATGGCTTCGTTTTAAGAAACTAGTGCGTACCATACCACACCACGGTTTCGAGAAATGGAGTTTATGCAACCATTTTTACAATGGTTTATATGACGATCGAGGGCTATATTAGATGCAAATGGCCAACGGTCGATTTTCTGACAACTTGGGGCCGACGAAGGGATGGAAAATAATAGATGATTTAGCCACTCATAGGGTCAATACGGGAATTCAAGGGGAAACCAAAGGAGAGCTCATGAGTCCTCTTCGGTGGCTGCGTTAGAGGCCCTTCTCGCTAGGTTCGACAAGTACGAACTAGGGGGAGCTCTCAAACCAGGGATGTACCAGGTTAATGCCATGACAGACGGTCCTTTCGTCCTGCGAGATGTGGGGTAGACGGACATGTCGCTGATTATTGTCCTAGTCCTTATGAGCAATGTGCTGCCTTTCAACATTACAGGCAAAACAACACTCATTATGAGCCGAATATCCACCCCAACTGAGGTGGAGCAACCGAACAACGTACTCAATCCCATCGCTCCTTCAATCGCCAGCAGCCCTATATCCCTCCACACCGAAGCAACAAGGCTATCGAAGCCTCCGCCTTTCAACCCTCCTAACCAAGGTGCCTCGTCATCTAGTGGGATGAGCGAGATCGGTGAGTTGAAGTCCATGATGCGTCCATTGCAAAGCAATTACGAGCGAGAAGGACACGACATTCAAGGCACTTGAGACTCAAGTTGCCCAATTGGCTGAAAATCAATCCTCGAGAAAAGCCGGTCATTTGCCAACTCAAAATGACAAGAATCCAAATGAGACGACGCATTTGATAGAGTTGAGAAGCGGTCTCTCTTACGAAGGACCGAAATGAAGAAATCAGACTCGGGAAGTCATATCGATGATGAACAGTGTTCTGCCTTCAGAGAAAAGGACCTACGACACAGAATTACTCGATCAATCAAGTCCGGTCTTTGAAACAGTTCGATCGAGTGGAATTGGTAAGGAAGCTGGTCGATCGAGTGAGCACTCTGCTCGATCGAGTGAATTGGAAGCTGAGGATGGTCGATCGAGTAGGGATGCTGCTCGATCGACCACAGTTGCTGAAGAAGGAGCTCGATCGAGTGAACACACTGCTCGATCGAGTGATATGAATGACGGGAAGCTTATTCGAGAGCCTGCTAGTGCTCGTTTAAGCGAGGAATTACCAGAAAGGCCTCGTTCGAGAGGCAAGAAGCGTCCGAAAGGTACTGAACTTGCTCCGGAAGACACTTTGGAGGCAAGAAACAAGGGACTCGAGATTCCACCATCTGTTCCCTTCCCGAGGCGGCTGCGAGATACCAAGATTAATCAACAGTTTAGCAAATTTGTTGAGCTGTTGAAGAGTTTGGAAGTTTCCGTGCCGTTCACTGAGTTGCTTATGAAGGTACCCTCTTATTTACGATTTATGAAAGATATTCTAGCACGTAAGAGGACCATAAATGATAATGAGACCGTAGCCTTGACTGAGATGGGGTCAGCCCTATCTCAAAATAAGCTACCTCTCAAGCAATCAGACCCGGGTAGTTTTTCGATCCCCTGTCACATAGGAATGCAGTTGATTGATAATGCGCTATGCGATTTAGGCGCTAGCGTAAGTGTTTTACCTTTGTCTCTAGCTAAGAGACTTGGTGTGACCAAGCTGAGTTGCACCAACATGACTGTCCAGATGGCCGACCGTAGTCTATCACGGCCACTAGGTGTAGCGGAAGACGTACCTGTTAGGATCGGGAAGTTCTTTATTCCCGTTGACTTTGTCGTCCTAGATATCCCCGAAGATGTGCATACCCCTATCATTTTAGGGAGACCATTTTTGTCCACTGCCCGAGCAGTGATAGATGTCGGGGGGAAGACTTTGACCTTCCAGGTAGGGGATGAGGAGTTGACTTTTCGTCAGTCCCAATTCCGGAGGGCTCCCATGCAAGCTCAGCCTTGCAATGCCCTCTCTTCTGTTGACCCTATTATTGACACTCCAGATGAAAGTTTGGAGAATATTGCTATTATTGCTAACCCTCCGCCTCAGGTCGAGAGCAACAAGGAGGAAAATTCGTCTGTTGTCCTTGCTGCAGGTACAGATGAAGGCAAGAAAGGAGCATCAAAGGACAGGTGGAACCATTGTCATTCAAATCGGAGCCAAGAAAGCCAAGGAAGCTGACAGAGCGACGAGAACAAAGACAGTTCGAACCTACATAGATTCGAACTATGTTCCTCCTCCTCTTAGAAATTCAAGTTCATGGAAGTCAAAAAGGACAGTCAGTATCGCAGAAGTGACGTCCTCCAGTCAGAAGCCCACGAAGGGGCTACTGACAGCTGATGGGAATTAAACGGGGAAATGCCCCGTGTAACAAAGTGTAATAGACAAGTTTTGAATTTCCTTTGAATTGGTTTATTTACGTTTTTAATTAGGACAATTAGCTTAGACATTCTTTTTAGCGTAGAATAAGACTATAGACTGTGTTGCTGCATTTTTGGTATTTTTGGGATGTGTTTGGATTTGTTTTACGCAGGTTTGGGGAAATACACGCATTTCGAGGAAGTACAGATGGAAATTCAAAGGAATTCACACGAGGAAGTCCTCGATCGAGTACTTTTGTACTCGATCGAATGGAAATTGGTTCGATCGAGCCTGCTGTCTACTCGATCGAGGAAGGCTAAAAAGGAATCAGGTCGATCGAGGGGTCCTTTACTCGATCGAGCAAAGGGAACAGCAAAGACCTCGATCGAGTGACTTAAAATCACTCGATCGAGTGAAGTGAACAGTAAACGGGAGTTTTCTCTCTTAAAACTCTTTACTTTTCTAATTCTATTTCATTTAACCCCTAATTCCGTCTAACTTCTCCCTTTGTGCGATTGATTTTTCCCAAATCCCCATTTCTTGCCCAAAAATCACCTAATCAAACACCTACATTTTCTTCCTAGTTAATTAATCCTCCATAGCCCCTTGTTTTCCCCCTCTTTTGTGCTCGTTTTTACGGTTTTCCAAGGGGATTAGGGTTTGCGGTTTTGTCGATCAAAATTCCGCCATTGTTGCTTGTTTTTGGGGTTTAATTGCTTTTTGTAGGTTAATCATCATCAAGTAAGTATTTATATCACTCTCTTTGCATTTTCTCTTGATTCAATTTGAATTTTTGAGGTGATTTTGAATTAAGGGCTCGAAAATTCCATGTCTAGTTGAATTTATTCAATTAAATTGTGTTTAATTGCCCTTGTTTAGCTTGATGATGATATTTTGGCATCTCCTCACTATTTTTGCATGATGAATTCGAATTTTGCGCGATTTCCGCGATTAGGGTTCCTGTGAGTCGGAAATTTCGACTGTCAGACGGTTGTTTTGCTTTGTAATTGCGGTTATCGCCCTCGTGTTACTGATATTAACCGCTGTTAACTGCTCTCCCGTCCCCCATCGCCATTACATGCTTTGAATTATTAGGAATTTCGCGCTGTGAGTAGGTTATTTTCGACTGCCCAGAGTCATACATGCCCCATTTTTGGTTTCATGCTGTTTTAGCCCCTTGGCAGTCACTGCTTCATCATTTATTCACCACTCACATGCTGTTTTTCGAAAATTTTTGAGGAATTGCTCAGTTTTGTATGCTGTACGTCGATTGTTTCGACTGATAGGGCCTCATATTTGCTGTCACATGTTGGTTAGCGGGTTGTTTTAACCACGGTTAGCAGCATATTTTCTTATTCATGCCCTTTTGACACTTTGCAGGATGGACGCGAGCTCTCTTTCTTCTACTAGTACGTCCTCCAGCTCTTCTGTGAGCGAGCAAGTGGCCCCTGCTGCTGCCACTAGCTCTACCTTGGTTACCACTGCAGCACCGGTTCTACTTGTCTCAGCTGCAGGGACAGTCTACGGCGCACCCAGCTCAGCCGGGAGCTCGGTTCAGGCTTCACCAGCCATCACTCCCAGGCCTTTCTCTTTGCTGGCTTGCGGCTTCAGACCCCGTTTTCCGCAGCTCGGTATGGTGCCACCGAGGACCCACCAGCAGGCTAGCCAGCTAGCCCTGACTTCCAGCCCGTCTGAGGCTGTTGTTACGGGAGAGGGCGCTATCGCGCCTGTACCGAAGATGCCCACGAGGCGCCCGAGGATATGTGCAGGTACCTTACTGAGATGAGGCGGGATATGGCTTTAGCTGTATTCCCGCTTTACGAGTTCCATATCCGAGCCCGGCGACCGATTCCAGAGGGGTGGCCGCATCCTTCCTTCTACCGATACCCAGCGGACGGGTACCCTCCGTCTTCTTCGACTCGGGAGGAGCCGGAGGAGACAAAATGCGAGCTCGAGAGGTGCGGCTACGGGCGAGCGAGCGGCGGCGAGAGCCGCGCCAGAGAGGAGGCGAGTGATCCCCCGTTCGTACCCAACCCGGAGGACCTGGTTGGAGGTGACGACTGAGTCTCCCCCTTGCTTGTTGCCGGTTTGGGGAGACTGTTTTGTTGAGTCGGAGTCCCTGAGAGACGGCGGTGCCGACGACGAGTAGTCTTTGTCTACTCACTTCCCCGCTTTTCTCCTGGGGAAGTTCGTACTTTGTATGTTTTCTTACTCTTTTTATTTCGTCTCCTTTATTTTTATTTTATTGGTTGTATACCCCCATCCCCCATTATTCTGCTGGTGTATGCTGGAGGACAACGAGGGCGTTGTCCGTTTTGGTTTGGGGAGGGTATTGCATCCTTTTGAGTCTGCATCTGCATTTGTTTTGCATTCACGTTTAATTTTTCAGTTTGCATTTGTTGTTTATTTTCAAAAATCAAAAAATCCAAAAACAAATTAGAAAATGTTAAAATTCAAAAAAATTCACGTTTATTTTTGCATTTAGGTTGAGTCGGAACGGTAGATTCCCATGATGAAATTGCACTATAGCTTGTCATATTACTTGAGCCTTGCACTTTAATTGATGGTTTTTAGCTTTGTCAATCGCATAATCTACGAATTTCTGTTCAAATAATAGCTGACTGTTTAGACTTGACCTATAAACTGGCAAACTACTTAAAAATTCTGAGTTTTAGAGCCATAACTGGTGACATTCATGACCAGTTCATTAGGAATTTTGAGAGTAGTACTCCTTGCATTAGCATGTTCGTCTCATTTGCACATTTATGACATTCAATTTCTCGTCAAATGCACATATTCGGGTTCGTGGTTGGTGTCACATGCAGGGAGGGTCTTGCAAATTTCCCTTTCTTTATATATCTTCACCCATTTAGCTCCACTTTAGCCAAAACTTGCCTTTTTGACCCATTAGCTACATTCCAAACTAAGCCTGCCCAGTCAAGCTAGTTAGTTTGTCCTTTTGTGGTATGTTTTCCATTGCAGTTTGGCCTGTATTTCTTGTTGGGGTTGGTGTTGTATTAAGGGAGGAGGAAAGAAAAAAAAAGAGTATTGAAAAAAAAAAAAAAAAGAAAAAAAAAAGAAGAGAAACGTGAAAGGAAAAAAAAAAAAATGAGAAATTGTGAAACGAAAAAATGAGAAAATGAGATTCACGTGAAACGAAAGAAAAAGAGAAATTGTGAAAAAAGTTGGACCCTCTTGTCAGAGTTGAGAAGATGTTTGAAGACGTACAATCGACAAGAGGGTTGGTTGTTCCAGTTAACTCCTCCATTCTTATTCTATATCTTTTTGAGGAGATTGTGTTTGAGTCTAGTGAGTTTTGTGCCAAGTGAAGGGCACCTGTGTTAGTCTTTCAGTCAGTTTGAGATCCGGATGGTTTATTATGGTCCTGTTAGGAACTAGCTTGACGCTTTTACCTCCACATTTCCATAACTTGTTTTGCCTTTTCTCACCTGAACCTCACTATTCCCATTTTATTTGCAAACCCTCAGCTGTGACGGACATTATTGGTTGGAGTGTGTGCATTAGTACTTGAATTGTCTTTCATTTTTGTTGCATGCATGCTATGTAGGTCGCAGTTAGGTGAGTGACTGTTATTCTTCTCTCTTTTACATATAACATTTGCCCTTTGCTTCATGAGAGAAGAGTGACCACGTGAGAGTCCGGTTTTGTTGGTCTTGCAAGGTCGATAGGTCAGCTTTATTTCTGAACAGCTTATAATTCGTTTGCGTATTGACTGCCTAGCTTTAACTGTTGATTTCTGTTGCATTAAAGTGGTTCAAGTAGACAAGTTAAGCTAGCTCTGAGTTATCATTTCCGTTCCATTAGTTTAGTTTTGAGTTTACTCGAGGGCGAGTAAAGGTTTGGTTTGGGGAGATTTGATACGTGCCTAATGTATAGTCTTTTTGGCCTATTTCAGCACGTATTTCCATGCATTTATGTACTGTTTCTATAGTATTTTGCCCCGAATTGGCTACTTTGGTGTATTTTGTCCTTTTTGTAGGAATGATCGCGAAAGTAGCGAAACCATGCTCTTTTCCGTCCTTTTGCATGCATTTAGAGGAGACGGGACCATCCCAGAGTGAGATGCTGCACTTGAAGTGTCGTTGCACGCATTACGAAGCATTTTGGTGAAGACGTGAGCTGAATTGAAGACCCAGGTGGTCTATCGAGCTGTTTGGTGGTCTATCGAGTGACTCCTAAGCTTCCCAAGACTCGATCGAGCTGCGCTTACTTCGATCGAGTGATCCACACATGACTAGTCCTCGATCGAGTCCCCTGAGGGTCGATCGAGGAGTTTCCCCTAAGCTGATGGTCGATCGAGTAGTCTAATCTACTCGATCGAGGAGCCTTCGACGCTGTGGGCTTTAATTAGCCGTGTTTGGTTTATTTTGCATAACACTTAGACTTTTCCTATTTAACCGAGGATTACTAGGTTAATTAGGTATCACTTTTACTCTCAGACTATCTCTTTTACTATTATTCATATTAGAAAAACCTACTGTTACTTTTACGTTGCTTTCACCTTGGGATTATTGCACTCGGATTTCGTCGTTCTTTACGCCGGATTGCTCAGATTGTAATCACCTCCTTCTCTTAATATTAATTAACCTTCTTGTTGCCTTTAATTATTGTTTATGCATTTATTCTTATTTGCCCTAATTTCTATCATCGCGTTTTATTATTATTCCGTTATGTCTTCTCACTGGGATTTTATGTCTTTGTTAGATTAGTTATGAATATGAGTAGCTAAGCCTCTTCATGTTGGGATTAGGGGATCTGCGGTAGAATAATGACGACGTAGTGAATGAATTAGACGAATTGATATAAGAGACTCTGTCACTATAGCAATATAACTGTAATCACCGACCTAGTTGAGTGCACGCTTCTATGTCACCTATTAAATCAAGCTACAATTAACCCTGGATCGAAAGATTGGATTAAATAGGCCTGCTATAAACAGTAGACTACCCTAATGAGGACGAAAGTTAAGTTAGTGGTATTTTAGGGTGGGAAGTGGACCGAAAGGACCTTCTAATATCCGTCTCATAATTAGTTCGTCTGAGTCATTTACTGCTAAGTTGTTGTACTACCGTAGTGAACCGAAGTCCCGACATGCCTCTCTCTTTTTGATAGTTTAATTCATTTTCCTGCTTATCTGCTTTCCTCTTTATTTCTTTTCCCTTTACTCCGTAGTTTAGAACCAAAAAAATTAATCAACTCAATTGTTACCTTAGAATTAGAAATAGATAGCTGTAGTTACATTCCTCCCTGTGGATTCGATACTCGACTGCCTCTACTACATTTTTAGTTGAGACCGTTAGGTTTTATTTTTGACAGGTACGCGACAGACGTGTCACTCAGTCGATCGACCAGGCTTCTCCCATACAGCTCTTCTGGTCATCGCGTAGTGGTCGATCGACTACCTTACCCAGTCGATCGACCAATATCCCTGTGAAACAGCTTTTGTCCCTTTGTTTCCCAGTCGATCGACTGATGAACTTGGTCGATCGACTGCAGGTACTTGAAACAAATCCTTTTTTACGTTAAAATTGATTTGCCAACATAATTTTCCCGTCCTTCTCTCACAAATATTCAGTAAATCACCCTACGCACTTTGCATAAAATAATCACCTGCAAAAATTCTCAAAGGCGCACATTTTTCAAACCAAGAAATTGTTAATAAAAATGAAAAAACTAAAGCTCCTAATGCAAAATAAATGAAATAAAACTATTAAGTCCCTAATTACAAAAATTTACAAGCCGGGTTGCCTCCTGGTTAGCGCTGGTTTAAGAGGTCCCGCACAACCTTTTTACCTCAATTTGCATCATCCGATAACGGGTCGAAGTATAATACCTCGACTTTCCCAACGAATTCATCTGTTCCGTGATAATGCTTCACATATTGGCCATTAACTTTGAACCTTTCTCCAACAGAGGTCTCTAGTTCAACCGATCCGAACTTTGTAACTGCTGTGACCGTATAAGGGCCAATCCACCTTGAGTTCAGCTTACCAGGAAATAAATGGATACGAGCAATAAAAAGGAGTACCTTATCGCCAATATGGAACTCGCGCTTGATGATTCTCTTGTCGTGCCAGCGCTTCGTTTTCTCTTTGTAAATCCTAGCATTATCATAGGCCAGCAGCCTAAATTCCTCCAACTCATTCAGCTGTGTCATACGTTTCTCACGAGAGAGGTTAGGATCCAAATTCAAATCACAAATATCCCACCAAGACTTACGCTCCAACTCAACAGGTAAATGACATGTCTTACCATAAATCAATCGGAATGGTGACATCCCAATTGACGTTTTAAACGCGGTTCTATAAGCCCATAAGACATCATCTAACTTAAGACTCCAATCTTTCCGTGATTTAGAAACAACTTTAGCTAAAACTTCTTTCAGTTCCCGGTTAGAAATCTCAACCTGACCACTAGTTTGGGGATGATACCCTAAACCTCTACGATGTTGGACACCGAATTTAGTCAATAAAGCACTAAGTTGTTTCTCTTTGAAATGCATTCCCCCATCGCTAATGACAACCCTAGGGACACCAAAACGAGGGAAAATAATCTTTTTATACAGTTTAATCACGGCCTTTGCGTCGCAATGGGGAGTAGCGATAGCTTCTACCCATTTGGACACATAATCTACAGCTACGAGGATATATTTATTACCTTGACTGCTCGGAAAAGGTCCTTGATAATCAATGCCCCAGACATCAAAAATCTCAACCTCTAGAATGCCTACCTGTGGCATCTCATGTCTCCTTGAAATATTCCCCGATCTTTGACAAGCATCGCACTCAGCAACAAAATTGCGACTATCTGCATGCAAAGTTGGCCAATAGAAACCAGATTGGAGTACTTAGCCACAGTCTGGGACGGACCATGGTGACCACCATAGGCAGAAGAGTGGCAAGCTTCTAGGATATCCTTCTCCTCCCATTGAGGCACACATCTCCGGATAAGACCGTCTGCGCATTCCTTGAAAACATAAGGATCATCCCAAAAGTATTGTCTAGCATCATAAGCGAACCGCTTCTTCCTGCCGCCATGAAAGCTCGGGTGGTATCTTACCCGTCACAAAGAAAGTTAGCAAAATCAAAAACCACGGAGGTGGATAAGACCCAAGTAGTAATAGCTAACAAGACTCTCATCGAAAAGAATCATTAATGGGTAACGAATCCTCCCTTTCGTCACCGAGACGAGATAAATGGTCAGCCACCACATTCTCTGCACCTTTATTATCCTTGATCTCCAAATCAAACTCCTGCAAAAGGAGTATCCACCTCAAAAGTCTCGGCTTCGCATCCTTCTTAAGAAAGAGAGTCTTCAGCGATGCATGGTCAGTATAATCAACAACCTTAGAACCTAACAAATAAGATCGAAATTTATCTAAGGCAAAAACTACAGCTAGAAACTCCTTCTCGGTGGTATAATAATTGACTTGAGCCTCATCCAGAGTTCGGCTCGCATAATATATGGCATTCAAAGCTTTATTCTTCCGCTGTCCCAAAACGACACTGATCGCATAATCGCTGGTATCACACATAATCTCAAATGAAAGATCCCAATCAGGTGGCTGAATGATTGGTGCAGAAACTAGGGCCTCCTTTAACCTGTTAAAAGCTAAAAGGCACTCATCAGTAAACTCAAAGACAACATCCTTAAGGAGCAATTGTGTAAGTGGTTTAGCAATTTTTGAAAAATCCTTAATGAAACGCCGATAGAAACCGGCGTGACGAAGGAAACTCCTCACTCCCTTAACATTCACGGGAGGAGGCAATTGCTCAATCACCTGCACTTTTGCCTTACCAACATGTATACCCTTATCAGAAATCAGATGCCCTAACACAACTCCCTCATTAACAATGAACTGACATTTTTCCCAGTTTAAAACAAGATTAACATCTATACAAATACCGCATGACTTTATCAAGATTAGCTAAACAACGATCAAAGTCATTACCATAAACCGAGAAATCATCCATAAATACCTCCATAATTTTCTCTATAAATCGGAAAAATCCCCATCATGCACCACCGAAAGGTGGCGGGCGTTACACGGTCCGAAAGGCATTCTCATGCGGTATGCAAAAACACCCCGTGGACAGTAAAAGTGGCCTTACTCTGATCATCCGGATGAATAGGGATCTGAAAGAACCCTGAATATTCGTCTAGAAAACAGAAAAATTTGTTAGAAGCAAGTCTTTCAGTCATTTGGTCAACAAAAGGGAGGGGGAAGTGGTCTTTCTTGGTGGCGGCATTCAACTGTCTATAATCAATGCACATCCGCCACCCTGTCACAACTCGTGTTGGTATTAATTCATTTTTCTCATTTTTAACCACGGTAGTCTCTCCTTTCTTCGGAACTACCTGAACTGGGCTAACCCACTTGGAGTTGCCAACTGTATAAATAATACCTGCCTCGAGTAGTTTCATCACCTCAGCCATAACAACTTCCTGCATTTTGGGGTTCAACTTGCGTTGACCAAGTCTGTAAGGCTTGTGGCCTTCCTCCAGCTCTATCCTGTGCATACAAATATCAGGGCTGATGCCCTTAATATCATCCAAAGAGTAACCTAGAGCCTTCCTATTTTTCTTAAGCACACACATCAAAGTAGAAAGTTGGTCATCATTAAGCTTAGCACTAACAATAGCTGGGTACTGCTCCGTATCATCCAGAAAAACATACTTAAGATTAGGAGGAAGTGGCTTACGCTCTGGCACCTTTACCTCTACAGCATAGACAGAATCAGCTTCAATGGTATAGCAGGTGTTTACCAAATTCTCGTAGCTTTCCATTGAGGCTACCAAAGCATCTGGCTCCTCAGCATTCTCCGCTGTACTACCTGCACACTCATCTAAACGGGTTAGATCAGCTAAGGGATCCTTGGCTAAGGATTCCCTCTAGTTACAATTAACAGCCCTGTCAACAATATCAATGGAATAACACGTATCATCATCAGCAGATTCAGTCGTCTTACGAGCAAGACTGAACTCAATGGTGTCATCCCCTACCTCTAAGGTAATGATTCCGCGTTTGACATCTATTACAGCTCCAGCTATATGTAAAAATGGTCTACCTAAAATAATAGGTATCTGACTGTCCTCTGCAATGTCTAAAACAACGAAATCGACAAGAATAAAAAACTTACCCACTCGAACGGGTACATCCTCTAAGACTCCTAGAGGTCTCTGAGTTGATCTATTTGCCATCTGAAGGGTAATATCGGTCACCTTAAGTCTACCAATATTTAGCCTTTCGCAATCAGAATAGGGCATGACACTGACACTGGCCCCTAAATCACAAAGGGCCTTTCCAATTTCGTGGTTACCTATAGTGCAGGGAATTGAAAAGCTACCCGGGTCCTTTAATTTAGGTGGTATATTAATTTGCGAAAGAGCATTGCATTCTTCCACAAAAGCAACATTACCATCATCATGAAAATTTCTCTTACGATTCAAAATGTCTTTCATAAATTTAGCGTAAGAGGGTACCTGGGTAATTAGGTCAGTGAATGGAATTGTTACCTCGAGATTCTTGACCATTTCCAAAAACTTACCAAACTTGCGCTCCAGCTTAGTATTCTTTAAACGCGTTAGGATCGGATCGCAACACTGGCCGTAAGATCAGTAACCTTCAGCTTCCGTAAGTTTAAAACCTCCGTCAAATCATCAATATGTGTAGAGTCATGCAAATTAATTGGCGGATTTGCGTCCTGCACTTGAGACCCAGTCGATCGACCATTGGTCTCGGTCGATCGACCGATCTGGCTGGGCATGAACAGTTTCTGGTCAGAAACTGCTTCGTCAGGAACTTCAGTCGATGGACTGACATTGGTGGTCGATCGACCACATGTGCTGGGTATGAATAGTGTCTGGTCAGAAGCTTTTTATTCAGAGATGCCGGTCGATCGACTGCAGTTGTTGGTCGATCGACCACTGGTACTGGCGATAAATTTTGTTTTCGCACCAGAAATTGAATTTTTCTTTTCATCCTTTCCCGAGTCTTCTCTTGGCTTATCGGGACCATCATAAGAAAGGCCACTTCGGAGATTAATGGCATTAAAGGTTTCAATTGGCCTCTCACATTTGCTTGAAGAATTGGCGACTTGCTTAGCCTCTAAATTCTCCAATTGCTTGACAAAATTATTTGTAGACCCAATCCCGGCCTCTTCTATTTTTGTGACTTGAACCAAAAGAGTTCGGACTAGGTCTCTCAATTCCGCGGTCTCATCTGAATTATGGACAGGAATTTCAACTCTTTCCTTGGAAGCTTCAGAGGTCTCGAGCTTCTCGAGACGGGCAGTAATAGAAGTTATGAGTGTCACAACGGCACTCATTTCATCACTTTGCTTTCGCGGCTTTCCACGCGAACTTTCAAACTCGGCTCTATGGACTGCCATCTCCTCAATAGTGTTCCAACCTTTATTCTGACCGGTATTATTTTGGAACCTACCATTCGCAGCTGCGTCCGGGATAACCTTGTAGTCATCATATAAAGCATTATAGAATAAGTTGCAAAGGTACCACCGCTGAAACCGTGGTGAGGGACAGCCCTGACCAAACTCTTGAAACGTCCCCATGCTTCACAAAATTCCTCATCAGGTCCTTGCTGGAAATTTGTAATTTTACTTCTCAAGGCATCTGTCTTTGCAAGTGGGAAGTATTTTTTGTAGAAAGCTAATGCTAGAGATGTCCAATACGTGACTCCAGCTGCTACCCTATCAAGGTAGCGGTACCAATCTCGCGCCGAATCCTTCAAGGAATATAAGAACATTATCCCCTTTACTTCATCCTGGGTCACCCCAGCCGGTACAGGTATGGAACAGCAGTAGTCTGTGAAAATTTCCATATGCTTCAAAGGATCCTCGTCCGGTAGTGACGTGGTTGAGGTCGTCACTCATCCAATCAAACACATTTATAATACTCAACAAACAACTAGTTAGCGGTAAGTCGAGGTCGATCCATGGGACGGTGTGCTTTGGGTTCTAAGTCTATCTATCTCAATTTATGCTAGTGTCACAATTTGGTTGGGTTTGTAGTTGTGTTCTATACTAATGCAAGCGATAAGGTAAAACAAGCAATAAAAGGAAAGATGTAAACAAATGATTAAAAATGCTAGGATATAAGGGGTTCATAGGGGATTCATGGTGTTGATCATACAAACATGTTTACAAAGTTGCAAGCAATTAATGTTGTGGAGGAACCGAGTTGGTTTATGTCTTACGGTTCATAGGAAGGGTTGGGTCCCGGAGCCGAATCGATTAGATTGTACAACACCTACAAGTCGACTTACTTTCCTCCTATTCAACTTCTATGCATGGTCTAACAAGACTCGAGTTTGTTTATATCTTACAAGTCATGTTGAGTAGATAAGAGATGGTTGTAAATGCAAGGATTCATAGGCTTGGCATTTCATCAAACATAACCTATGCATAAAGTTGACATCACAACAAGCAAGCAATTTAATCATGTGAACATATTAAATTAAGCATGAATCAATCCCATGTTGGTTTCCTCTAATTACCCATTAATTCTAGCTAAAGAAACTACTCACTCATTATCATGGGAAACTTGTCATTAATGGTGTCAATCATCACAACAAGTATAAACATGATAATAGAATGAAGAAATGAACAATAAAGATTAAAGAGTAAAGGAATTATACCAAACTTGAGATGATCAAAATAATAAAGCAAAGAATAATAGAAGAAACTTGATGATTGATGGAAGGTTGTCAATCTCCCAATAATAACCCAATAATCTTCAATTACTCAATAATAAACCTAAAGAATAATTAAGGAGAGATTAATGTGAGATTTGTGGAAAGATTAAAGAGTAATCTATTCTAATCTACTCCTAATCTAATCTAAGAGAATTTCCTCCTAAAAACAACATGCTTGATTAATTACAAAATGGGATATTTATAGTGGAAATTAGGTGGATGTATTTAGGGTTAACTAAGGCTAAAATAGTAATTACACTTTTGAGTTTGAGCAGGGAGGAGCCGGTATTTTTCGAAGGAAGGGCTTCTTTCTTTGTAGCTTGGAGAAGACGAAATTGCGCTGTACAGGAATCCGTGCGTATTGGAGTCAGGATGGGCGGATTCTGAAGATGCAATCCGGGCGGATTTGGGAGAAGACGGGCGGATTCTGAATATGCAATCCGGGCGGATTAGGGAGAAGACGCACGGATTGTAGTTCACGTAGAAAGGAAAAGTTTCCTGTCCAGGAATACGCTCGTCCCGAGCGAAATATGGGCGTCCTGGGCTTCAACCCGAGCGGGTTGAATTTGACCCGAGCGGGTTGAGCTGTATCTTGAGCTCGGATTGTAAAACGGACGTCATTTTCTCATCCGGACTCCTATTGGAGTGATTCAAAAGCCTAGATCACTTGTTTTTTCGACGCCGTTCCATCTAGCATACTTTCAGAGCCAAAGGAGCAACTCTTGGTTCGGTTTTCGAGCAATTTCTTCTTGTAATGCCTTCCCTCTCGTCATTCTTACTTTTAACCCTTTGGTCCTTCTATATACACTTTATTCCTACATCTTTGGTCATCATTCTTGCCTCCTGTTCATAGTAGTCCATCTAATATCATCAATAAGCTTCCAAATATACACGAAAGACGGAAATTTCCGCCTTATTATCTCCTTTTCTACAAAACATATGAAATGCGATGGAAAAGCAAATAGGAAGGTTTTGACGGATAAAATGGCCATAGAATGTTATAATGGTATGCAAAATAGGCTCAATTAGGGGACTAAATGTGCGCAAATAATGTTCACATCAGGTAGACCAGCAAACTGATTTCGCTCCACTAAATCAATATAGGAGGAACGAAATTCGAAGTGACCAGTAGTAGGGGTAGGTAACACGTGTCCCTTTGGAATGTGCTGCTCTTTTGGCTGAAGATTGTCATATATCGTGGTCATGTTCGCAAAACTGAGAGTACTCAAGTCTTCCTCTCAAAAACCTGTCTTCTAACTGTGCAAAAGCAAAACTAGAAGCAAGGGTAAGCAACGGTCTCAAGAAACCAAAGTTCCTTGAGACAAAAGAAATAAACTAAAAATAAAACAAACAGAATTACACCGTCTCCCCGGCAACGGCGCCAAAATTTTATACCGTCGTTTTGTATCAAAATTAAATTTATAATTCCAAACTAAAACTATAGATAGTGATAGTAAGGGTCGAACCACAGAGAGACAAGATCAATTCTATTTGCTAATTTTTAATCTATTGAAGTAACAAATTAAATGGGGGGTTTGAATTGGTTTGATTCTAAAGACTAATTGACAAAATAAGAGTTTCTCAAATAAGATAAAAGAGAGATCAGGAACTTCGGTTCACCATGGCTCTGGTCAGGTCACAAAGGGATAGCAGAGGTCTTGTAACGGTCTCAGGGAGTAAGAGCAAGCCTTTCGATCAATGCTCAAATTTCACCTTACGGTCTTTTAATTCCCTAGAATTTCTCAAGCTCTCGCTCAAAGGAAATTCTAAAACTAATGAAAACCTAACCTACTAATCTTTCAATCTAGCAAGAAGGGTTTATCAAAAGGAAATAAGATCGATACGGATGAAATCATACTAAATAAATCGACCTAATTTACGCCATGGCTCACCTCGTTCCCAATCAAGATAATTAGCTATGCATGATTAAAACTATAACAATTGTAAATTTAAAGACATACAATGAAATTGACATGGCTGAAACTGAATTTAAGACAAAAGATTAAAACTGAATTGCTTGAATAAAAACTAGTAACAACAAGAATTGAATTAACAATAAATAAAAGAAAAAGGAAATTGTATTAAAGCTTACTAATCGATTGATGATCAAAGTAATTGAAGGATGGAATCCGTCGCCTCCAAAAACTAGATCTAAACTTGAGTTTCTCAATAATAAAAAGCATAACCTAAAATTCTTTTTGCGTTCTACTGATAAACGATGCCAAAAAGTTAATTACAATTGGGCTTTTAAAAGTCTAACACGAAAAATCAATCTCAGCTACGCGGCCTGGTCGATCGACTAAGGGGCATGGTCGATCGACCAGCCAGTGCAGTGCAGTAACTCCTGCTGAACGTCCACGGTCGATCGACTGAAGAGGTTGGTCGATCGACTAACTGAGCTGTGCAGTAACTTCTTCCTCTCTTCAAATCAGCCTCTAAACTCCATGCACGCATCCCGAGGTGAACGAGTCCGAACTCCCTTCTTCCAAGCTTCCCTGAAGTTGCCTCCGGAGGACGATTTAGGTGAACGAGTCCGAACTCCCTTCTGCCCTTGTACAGAGACCACCCTCTGTCCGTGCTCCTTGGCTCGCCGCTTCAGGTTCACGGGGGGGAGCGGGTCCTAGAGTCACGTGACGTACGTCACGCCAGGTTCGCAGCTGACACTTCTTTGGATCCTGTACCGGAGTTTCCCGAGGTACGTTTCATTAACTCGCTTCATCGTATTCGTTTCACTCATTTGATGGACTATGAAGTTACCTCTACCCGTTTTTTGTGTCGTTCTTCATTAGAAAAGTTGGGAATTTATGAACCCGTGGCTGAGTTGTTAACAGGACTGGGATGACAGGTTTGACCTCGATGAGAGAGCTAACATATGAACAAGTGACCCTCGAATTTTTTAGCTCTTTCACATTTTCACCCGTTGCTTATAAGACTGACCCAGGGAGTTCTTGTATTTCATTTAGACTGTTTAACCGAACCTTCACCTGGACCTTAGCTGAGTTTGGGAGGCGGTTGGGTTTGACTAGTGACGGTACCTCAGAGCCTCCTAGGAAGCTCATTGCTTTACTTTGGCCGACTCTTGCACAGACTCCCTTTGACCAGAGGAAGGTGGCTCACGTCCATCTTCCCTCAGCCTGTTACTACCTCTGTCTCCTAGGAGAGACGATCTTTGGACGACACAATCCTAACAACGTTAACAACGTTGAGCTGTCTATTTTAGCGGGCTACTTGAACATTGATAGTGCTGGCCCCTTTGTTCTTATCATTTCCTACTTGACAGCTCAGCATTTTGACGTTGTCAGGCAGAAAGTGAAGGCTCGATTTCTTGTGGTGGGTTAGCAACCCACATTGCTCGTAGCCTTTTCACTGACTTTCCCCACGACCTGACACACGTAGATAGGGACACTTTCATAGATATTCAGGCCATGTTGGCCATGATTTGGTTAGCAAAGGATCAGCGGACATGGAAGATTTGTGGTTCCTTGTCCGTGACCTTACCTTCACCCGACCTACCTCGTCTTTTACCCTTGACTATAGTTTCGAGTAGGTTGCCTCCACCTCCACCTTCTTACCTTCTTACACTTGCTCCTCCCGCTTCTAAGAAGCGGAAGACACCTGACACTGCTGTCAGAGAGACCGGTGAGGGGTCCACACTGACTCAGGCTAGGTAGACGTCCACGTCCATGCCTACACCTATCCTGACCCCTACACCTACCCCTTCAGTCCCTCAGCCGGATTTACCGGCTAATTTGTTTGCTCCTCCTCCCTTTGAGGCGCCTGAGGTCATGGACCAAGGACGTTGTAATTCTCTGTTTATGGAGATGTGCATGAGGGTGGCTCGTATAGAGCGGGACCAAGCACTTGCCTTGTTCCCTCTATATGAGTACCATATGATGAGAGGGCGTCCCGTTCCAGACGGCTGGCCACACCTTTCTTTCTACCGGTACTCGGCAGAGGGGTACCCACAACCGGAGAGTGAGGCGGACACAGCTGAGGAGGAGGAGAGGGTCAGAGCTGACGAGAGGAGTAGACGAGAGGAGGAGCGTGACCCCACCTTTACGGTGATTGACGAGAAGGAGGCTCACGAGTAGCTGCTGGTCTACTCACTTCCCCAGTTTTCTGGCTCATTTGGGGAAGTTCGTATATATTGTAAGTATTTCTGCTTTTATTTATTTTTCATCTCCTTTTATTTATTTATTTCATTTATTCATTTATTGGTTGTATTTTTCCCGTTCCCCATTTATACTGCTCGTGTATGCTGGAGGACAACGAGGGCGTTGTCCGTTCTGGTTTGGGGAGGGTATTGCATCCTTTGAGTCTGCATTTGCATTTGTTTTGCATTCACGTTTATTTTCTGCTTGCATTGTATTTTAATTATCAAAGAAAATGAAAAATCATAAAAAAATCATAAAATTCAAAAAAAATTTAAAATATTTCACGTTTATTTTTGCATTTAGGTCGAGTTGGAAGGGTAGATTTCTGTGATAATATTGCACTATAACTTGTCATTTCACTTAAGTGTTGTATCAAACTGTCATTTTATTAGCTTTGTCGTGTGCATATCTACGAGTTAATGTTGAAAATACAGCTAAACATATAGACTTGACCTGATAAATTTGGCAATCTACTTAAAATTTCTAAGTTTTCGAGCCGTAAAACTGGTGTCATTTATGACCAGTTCATGTAGGAATTGAGAGTAGTATACTCCTTGCATAACATGTTCATCAAATTGCACGTTTATGAAATTCAATTTCTTTTTGCTCGCATACATTCGGGTTTGTAATCGGTGTCACATGCAGGGAAGTGCTTACAATTTCCCTTTCTTTCATTTTCACCCATTTAGCTCTACTATTAGCCAAACTTAGCCTTTTTTACCTTTAACGACACCCAAATTAAGCCTGCCTGTCAAGCTAGTTTAGTGTGTTATTGCGGTATTCGGTATTTTGATTCAAGTTTGGTTTATGTTGTATTGCCTGGAGTTGGTAGAAAAGAGAAAAATGAGGATGTGTTTAAAAGGAAAAAAGAGTTGAAAATGAAAAAAGAATGTGAGCAGGAAAATGAGAAAAGAAAAAGAGAAAAAACGTGAAAGAAGAAGGAGAAAAAAAGAAAAGACACCGTGTGGAAAAGGAAAAAGAAGTTTGTTTGAGACGGTTTCACTCCTATGCTTTACTTATATCTATTGAGGAGTTATTGTGTTAGTTAGTGAGTTTTTGTGCCAAATGAAAGGCACTTGTGCTTAATTTTCTAATTGAGTAAGAATCGGATTTGCTTAGTATGGTTCCGTTAGGTAGCTAGCTTGACTATTACCTCACAATCCCATAATTGTTTTGCCTTTTCTTACCCGTTGCCTCACTTTAAAATAATTTTTGTAAGCCCTCGGCTGTGACGGACCTTGTTTGGTTGGATGTATGTATTGTTGAGATTCATTAATCTCATTAATTTACATATTCACATATGTAATTATTTATTTAGTCATAAAATAAATACTATATCTTATGTATGCAAACATAAAATAAATTAGAGAAGAAATCACCACATCTTACATTGATGTTTCGGATTTTGGGCACCAACAAGATCTCCTACTTGTTAGTTTTTGAGCTTTCCTTATAATGGATGAACAAGGTTCAAATTAGAACCTCTCCCAAAAGCATATACCCAAGGTGTTACTCTTAATAATTAATAATATTATGAACTAGTAATATTATTAATCTAGCTTAAAATTGACCCAAAATATTTATTTTATTCTCCTCTATTTCGGTTTAGAGAAGAGAGTTTTTGTGGTTTTTCTTTCTCTAAAAAGTCTCACAAAATGTAGAGAGTAATCAATTTTCTTACACTAGAAAATTATTTGTTGATGAAATGAATGATAAAAGAAAAGCCCTTGTCTTTTCTATGTAGAAAACCGGTTGGAGGGGGAAGGAGAGCCCAATGCATGGTCTTGTGTTCTTCTCAAGACAAGACTAGGCATGCATGGCTAGTCATTAGGCTTAATCATTGTGTTTTCACTAGTTAAAATAATCAACACAAATTATCCACTAATACTCCCTCCAATTTTTCGGTACATATACATAAAATGGAAGATCCATTTTATTTTGTCATTTGTCAACTTTGTCATGTGTCACATGTTACATGACATGTTACACCATAATGTATTTTTAACATATTAAAAAAAACATATTAATAAAATATGTCACATACAAAATTCACTAAAAATTCGTAATCAGTTGTACCAAAATGGTTTATCAAATTATAAATTACAACGTCTTGTATTTATAATAAATTATTCATTCAATTTCAATTTCAATTGTTTCGTAAACAATAATTTTATCTAAGTAATAAAACAATTGGATTACTTAGACCGTATCTCATTTAATCAAATTATAATAAGACACGTTAACTTTACTCACAAAATCACTCGTCAATTTTAAGCAATTTAATTAACTCGTATCGACATACGATTAATTAAATAATCAATTAAGAGCGTCACCCTTTAGGTATGACCTAAGGGGATCAACTGATCACCACCGTCGCACGACAGTAATGTCAAACTCTAGTCAGCCAATCATTACCGATATGTGTGGACCAGTTGACTGTAAAATATTACATCCCACATGTATTCTTAAAATGAGATTTAAACATGTGATCATTATGATCGACAGTTGTGATCTCATTATTGTCGGAGGACACTTATTCCAACAATATTTTACATTCAACTGGTCCACAAATATCGACAGTTGTGTGCGTCACCAATTCTCTTGTCCTATTACTATCTCCCACTCAATGCAAGGTGTCTTTCAGGTCGTACTTGCAGGTGATCATATAGAGAGTGGTTTCCTCGATCTGGAGAATAACTGATTGACCGGAATTATCTACCATAGATACCTTCCGAGCGTGGCCACGCGTTTCCAGTTCATTACTCCTCGAGTGGCCCTGAGATATTGTTTTAACCCTGGCAAGAGGGTCGACAATTCCTATCGCACTATTCCCTTCGACTAGCCACAACCATCATAACCCAAAATATGCCCATTTGACCCCATTTACGAAGGTCGTAGTAACATAAATCAAAGTTAATCTGAAACTGTGCCACCTTAGGCGAACAGTCTTTAGTCAAAAGAATCGACTCATTAGAATACTATAGTAGCTCTCGCCACGACCAGGCTATATAAATTTGCTAGAACTCTATAAGCGGTCATAAGGCCCGACAAAGTGTTCCTAACAGTCTGCCTATGTGATCGACTAGTCATCTCACATGACTGTATGGCACTGAACTTGCCATCAATTGCATCACACTCTAGTCACTTCGAGACGTCACCTCATACAAGTGACTATGGGCAAATACCATGTTAATCCGGGTTCACTTTAACGGGGTTCAATATTGTCTCTACAACCCGTTTGGATGTAAAAAAGTATAAAAGGAGTTTTTAGATTTTAAAAACTCGAACGATAAATGTGATTATCACATATGAATAGTCAATGCCTGATTACTACTTCATATTTTTATAATCCTTTTTCATCTTATATGTAGTTGTTCATCTCAATGCAATTGAAATGACATATGACATGACTCATCATGTTCAGCCTATGAGAAGGCTTTAGTTAGTAGGTTTTATCAACTTCTTGTACCTTACTCAACCTTACTACATACTCGTTTTCCTTTGTAATGTATACATTTGCATTACAAAACTTTCTGAGTACGTGTCTAGATCCAATCTAGACATAGGCTCTCTAATATTAGAATAGCTCCCACTGTTTTCACAGCATCCCTCTCGCACATCTCATGATTGCAAGTGTACTCAATTTTCCGTTGTAAGCATCTCTCATTGTTCTTTATTGCCTAGAAGGATTCTAGCAAATCTATTTCTTAAATAACATAGCCACAATGGTTCCTTAACCATCTTCACGTGTTTTGAATATGGTTTTGTCTGAAACCTTTCCCAATCTCAATTGTCATTTGTGCAATACCCTTACACAAATTAGTTAATTGCATCAAAAATACTTAACTTTCCATCCTTAATGCTTCCTTAAGCACTTAAGAATAATCTATATGGCTAGTTGGTAACTATTACTTAAATTCGATTTTGAAACAATTCATCATACTCAAAGTATATGAAGTGTTGTACATCATTACTCATTTAATTGATCTGGCAGCGGAAACAAATTAAATCAATCAAATATGTTCAACTCGATAGAACTAATCATGAATCTTATCAACATAAGACTTCTTATTTGGCGCTATTATCATGTGGATTTATCTACATAAATCTGGATATTAAAGATGGACTATATTACTCCAAGTCTTAAATCATTCCCAATGATCAATATGTCATCCATTTATTAGACTAATTAAAATTTCTGTAACTCCCACTAAACTCCATGTATAAACACAACTTCTCCACTTATCGAGAAAAGTTTTATAACATGATGAAAACATTGATTCCAACTCATTGATGTCCTACTTAAGACCCTCTCTTAAGTTTCACATTATCTTAGGATTGCAAGAATCTACAAAACTCAAGACATGTATTGAATACATTCCTTCTAATTGAAGAAGTGGGTTTTAGATTCACTTGCTATATGTATATCATCATAATGAAACACAATCCCTAAGAATATCCAAATAGACTTAAGCATTTCAACTAGTGCAAAACCCTTTGCCACCAATCAAGCTTTGATATCTAACAATTCGCTTGGAATTTATTTCGGATTTTCATGGCTCTAAGCCTTGTATTGAGTTGTGACTTAAACACTCTCATGTAAGTCATATATTCATTACTTTCCAGAAGTAACTTGAATCAAACAATTTCTTTGTAAGTTGCAAGCTCTTTAATTTCTAAAAGTAACACGAATTCATCATCTTCAACAAGTGATGAGTTCAACCTCCTAGCTTTCGAAGAAACAACGTCATGTAGCCAAGAAAAACCAGTTTCTTGCGACATACAATTTTTGACACAATTCTTGTGTGGCTTCTTTTGTGGCTCTTGAATATTTTCTCCCACTCTGTCTTCTAGAAATAAACTTGTATTCTAGAAAGACAGCTTCACGAGCCACAAACTCGTTGTACTCGTGATTATAGTAAGGAAAAATGAGCATTTGTTTCTTGTGAAAACTTACAAGCATGGTACTCTACCATTTCATATCTCATATGATTCGTTTTAGATTTAGTGGAAAAATAATTTAGACAAAATGATAAAATCCCCAAAAGGATCAAGTAACTCAAAGTAACTTGATTGAAGTCCAAACCATATCGAATAGCGTTTGATTTCTTTATCCAACCACAAATTATCCGATAATGCGTGCTAAGAGAGATTAATTTGTGATACTATATCACATTTCCTTTGGCATATATCAAAGTTATCACTTAGATATTCCCATAACGATCAAATCGTGCGTCTTTGAACTCTTTGTACTTCTTCATAGACTTCTCTTTGCACCTTATCATGTGAACACTATCAACTTAATAGTCGGTAAAAGCAAATGATCAACATTTCTGGATTAATGATTTGCATCCTCAATCTCCTTTTCTACCAAAAGGCACGAGAAATCTTGCTTTGAATACAAGATACGCATATACCATAAGATTAACAATCTAATTGTTCCAAGAGTAATCGGTAACACTTTGCATTTATCATTCCAGAATTTAGATTAAATCTGGGTTACCAATATGAGTCTTGCGTCATCTACATGATATATCATTCTATCTTGGTTTAGAATATAATCACCTTGATTTTGAGCTAACCATAAATCAAATCGCGATGTATTGGGTCACAAAAAGTTAAACCTCTTTTGTATCTTAACAAAATTATATTCTTATTTAGGGTCCATGTACTTAATATTCCTAATTAAGGTACAAGTTTAAACCCAAAACTAGATTGAGTACACAATGACTCTATCTCTCGACATTATTTGATGCTAGTCGTCATATTCTAATCATCCTATGTATCGCATACAATGATGAAAACCACCATCGGTTTCTAATATTGACGAAATGGTACTAGCAAAACTTATGTCAATCAAATAAATAAAGAACCAAGTCTTATTAGATGTCCCACAACTAACTTGCTTATTCTTTAACAACTTGGGGTAGTTTCCTTTCTAGTGTCCAACACTTCCAAAATGGGAACTTTTATCGGTCGAAATTGATAGGTTTAATAATGTTATTCCCAATAACTTTACTTTTGCCTTTATCTTGTCAATTCCTTTCCAATCTTTACTTCCTGAACCTCGACCTTTCTTAACGATTAAGAGAATGCTCCCATTCATTTCAATGAATCTTTGCTTAGAGAAGCAAAAATTTAATTTCATGAAGACTACTCTTCAATTTATTCGTTTAATCTTAAAACTTTCATTGAAGTGGTTGCGTTATTTTGGTCAATTACGATCTAATTACCAAAAAAATTTAACGTTTCAAAGTACTTAATTCAATTAAGTATATGAATAACTATCCATTGTAATTAGACATGTTAGTCAATAATCAAAAGCCTTTTTGATAATGAATAACTTCTATCTACACTTTTCACAAAAAGATCTTTAGCAATGGTTCATATGAGGTTTTAGAAGCAAATTCATATTTGTCTTTAGTTACGATGTTTTAATGGAGATTTGAATCAAAAATCGAAATGATATCGTATATGAATTGTGGTAAAGAAATAGAACAATATGATAACGGAATAGTGGAAAACTTAACATTTATCGTTTTATTAATACTTGTAAATAACAAGTAAAGCATTTACATAGTGACCTCTACCCAACTATGATAAATGATTCCAAGAACCAAATTCATATTAACTTGGGCATCGGTAAAGCCGAATACAACCCTCATCAATATAACTCGGTGGATTAACTCTTTAATCGATTCTACTTTTAGAACTCTTGGTCGATAAAATTACATTAATATTTATCTTTAGCCCGAAACACATCCGGCAACCGTCGAGAATACTTTCGTTGAGTTCAACACAAATTTCAAATAAATGTGTCCATGATCCAAATTTACATAAACTTGGGCATCGGTAAAGCCGAATACAACCCTTATCTTTATAAATTCGGTGGGTAGACATTTATCACCCATTTCCCCTACGTAGCAAGGTTTGTCCCCCGGTAAGGCCGAGCGCACTCCCTCACGAAATAGGTTTTCATGGTTTCTAATTTTTGGTAAGGCTAAGTCTCAATTGTTTATTTTAGCGAGAGGTCATGTCAATTTATTATCTATCACGTTTTAAGTGAACTAAAGCGGTGAACTACGATAATTGTAATTGACACGGTCGATAAACTCAATTTAAAATGCATGTTTAGTTATGCTGATTTAGCGATGCATGCAACATATAAATAAAATGCAAAGCATAAAGATAAAATCCTACTATGGCCTTCCTAAAATAGTAAATCTAATAAACTATTACAAATTCGGAAACCAACTCCTTTGGTCCCTTGAACTTCGGTCTTGGCACGCATTTAAAGGCAACACTTTCATTGATGGATCGCCTTCTCGAATGGCACCGTCTTCAAGGAACTCCGGAATAATTAAATTACAAAATGAATTACATAATTTCCTATTATACATTTGTAATTAAAATAAAAATAAATCTATTAAATTACAAAACGGTGATACGAGATTACAATAATTACAACCGAATCGATATTCCCATACATTTCGGGTAATATCAATTAAAAATTAAGGCCATACTAAGTAAAATTACATAATTCAAAAATTACATAAAATTAAAATATGACAATCATAAATAAAATGCAGCATTATAATATGTATGAACATGCTAGATTTTATGCTAAATTGCCTTTAAGAGCCAATATCGTATATTAATCGGGTTTTTACGGATTTGCGTGATTTAACTTATTAAAATCACAATAATTACATAAATTCATATTTAAGTACAAGTTAATTACCCTAACCATCTTAGGACTCAAAATTAGTCTCCACTAACATTTGACAATAATTAAACTTGATTTCTTAATATTGTTCATAAATGGACCCAAAATACAAAATTTATGCTATAAACCTCAAATTAAATCATAAAAATTTCAAATAATTTCAAAATATGAAATTTAAACTCATGAACATTCTGGAAAAAAATACCATGACACTCATAATGTTCAAAACTTAGGTTAAAAATTTCGAAAATTTATCGAGAAAAACAATGTTGCGGTTTATCGGTTTTGACAATTATGACCATAAAAATATGAGAAAAAAAAATACATTCATCAACTTTTCACTTTTAGATCTGAAATATATGATAAAATGCAACATGTGAAGTTTTTCCTTAGTCATGAAGTATGTTTTAGCATTATTACTAATTATAGTCACTATTTATGTGATTTTTCATCAAAAATTCATAAATCATGCATGAAGACTTCATTATAGCCAAATATTTTACACACATCTTGTAAAATTGCATGTGACAACATACTAAATTTCCATGATTAGATTCGAAATATAACTCATATTAACCTATTTACCCATTTAAATACGATTTTAACTTAAAAATCCATAAAGTTTAGCTATTTTTCGTCCAAAATTGACATTTTTATCATAAAAATCACATTTTAATGTCAATAATATATAAAATGAACAATAAAATCCATAAATAAACCAAAATGTCCTAAAAATCACTTAGGACCAGAAACTTTTAACATGCAAAGTTATTTTTAAGTTTATCTTCATAAATCCAAATTAATTAGTTTTGTATGTTAATCATATAACTCGGAAAAACTATAAACCGATTTGCATGCAAACAACCTAAAGCTCTTGATACCGCTTGTTGAGATTCATTAATCTCATTAATTTACATATTCACATATGAAATTATTTATTTAGTCATAAAATAAATACTAGATCTTATGCATGCAAACATAAAATAAATTAGAGAAGAAATCACCACATCTTACATTGATGTTTCGGATTTTGGGCACCAACAAGATCTCCTACTTGTTAGTTCTTGAGCTTTCTTATAATGGATGAACAAGGTTCAAATTAGAACCTCTCCCAAAAGCATATACCCAAGGTGTTACTCTTAATAATTAATAATATTATGAACTAGTAATATTATTAATCTAGCTTAAAATTGACCCAAAATATTTATTTTATTCTAGTCTATTTCGGTTTAGAGAAGAGAGTTTTTGTGGTTTTTCATTCTCTAAAAAGTCTCACAAAATGTAGAGAGTAATCAATTTTCTTACACTAGAAAATTATTTGTTGAAGAAGTGAATGATAAAAGAAAAGCCCTTGTCTTTTCTATGTAGAAAACCGGTTGGAGGGGGAAGGAGAGCCCAATTCATGGTCTTTTGTTCTTCTCAAGACAAGACTAGGCATGCATGGCTAGTTATTAGGCTTAATCATTGTGTTTTCACTTATTAAAATAATCAACACAAATTATCCACTAATACTCCCTCCAATTTTTCGGTACATATACATAAAATGGAAGATCCATTTTATTTTGTCATTTGTCAATTTTGTCATGTGTCACATGTTACATGACATGTTACACCATAATGTACTTTTAACATATTAAAAACAACATATTAATAAAATATGTCACATACAAAATTCACTAGTAATTCGTAATCACTTGTACCAAAATGGTTTATCAAATTATAAATTACAACGTCTTGTATTTATAATAAATTATTCATTTAATTTCAATTTCAATTGTTTCGTAAACAATAATTTTATCTAAGTAATAAAACTATTCGATTACTTAGACCGTATCTCATTTAATCAAATTATAATAAAACACGTTAACTTTACTCACAAAATCACTCGTCAATTTTAAGCAATTTAATTAACTCGTATCGACATACGATTAATTAAATAATAAATTAAGAGCGTCACCCTTTAGGTATGACCTAAGGGGATCAACTGATCACCACCGTCGCACGACAGTAATGTCAAACTCTAGTCAGCCAATCATTACCGATATGTGTGGACCAGTTGACTGTAAAATATTACATCCCACATGTATTCTTAAAATGAGATTTAAACATGTGATCATTATGATCGACAGCTGTGATCGCATTATTGTCGGAGGACACAAATTCCAACAATGGCGTTTAGAATTGTCTATCATTTTTGTTGCAAGCATGTTTATGTGGGGCGTAGTTTAGGTGAGTGGCTATTTCTCCTCTTCTCTTACATTTATATACTTACCCTTTGCTTCATGAGATAAGAGTGACCCGTGAGAGTCCTTTTTTAAAGGTCTTGCAAGGTCGACAGTTTAAATTTTTTATAGACATCATACAACTCGTTTGCACTTGACTGTTGTGCCTATAAGTGTCAGTTTTGCTTGCATTAAATTGGTTTGAGTAGACAAGTTATAGCTAGCTCTGAGTTTTCATTCCCGTTCCATTAGTTTGCATTTAGTTTACTCGAGGACGAGTAAATGTTCTGTTTGGGGAGATTTGATACGTGCATTTTATATAGTCCTTTTTGGCCTCTTATGCACGCATTTTCATGTCATTCTCGTAGTTTTGTATTGCAAAATGGCCCGAATAGGCTACTTTGGTTTGGTTTGTCTTAATTGCAGGAATAGACCCAAAAGTAGTAGAATCGCACATGTTTCTAGTCCTTTAGCATGCATTTATGGAGATGGAAGGTTTTGAGCAGATATGATATGCCTCGGGAAGTGTGAAGGAAGCTCGGAAGCTGACCAAGTGAAGAACACGAGCTGTTTCAGTAGATGGGCACTCGATCGAAGCCTTCTTTTTTCGATCGAGTGGGTTTGGTGGTCACAAGTGCTCGATTGAGTCCCTGCTGAACTCGATCGAAATAGACTGATTTGAAGATCTTCGATCGAACGTGCTTTTTGTTCGATCGAAGAACTTGGCTAGATATTTGCTCGATCGAGTAGAATGAAGATCCTCGATCAAGTGGAATGCTATGTTACACGGGATTTTATTCCGTGATAGACTTAATTAGTATTTTAGTTTTGTTAATAAAAATCTTCCCTATATAAGGTGGAGACGTCATTAGGTTAAACACAACCTATTACATTCTTTTTTATTCTCTTAATTACTCTCTAATCTCAGAAACTTTAAGCAGACACTTTTCTTCCCTTTTCTCCTTTCGTACGTTGCTCTGATCTTGTGCCGGATTCAATACTTTGTAATCTTTCTTTCACCTTTGATACAATTTAATCTTTCTTTGCATCTTAATCTCTTGTCCTTAATTTTTGTTTATTTATCGTTGTTGTTAATTTATGCAATATCGTTCTTTTAATCCTGCTATTATGTCTCTTGTTAGTTTATTCATTGTTGTTATTGTTTGTTTCATTGATAATATGAGTAGCTAATTCCCTCTATGTTAGGATTAGGGGAGCCATGGTAGTAAATAAATGAAGTTATGAATAGATTAGATGGTTGAATTATGAGAACTGTTTTATGACAATATAATTGTAATCGTTTAGTTGAGTGCACGCTTCTAAATCAGTTAATTTGGTTAAATTCATACCTAGATCGAGAGATTGGAATGAATAGACCTATTATGAACAGTAAGACTACACTAATGAGGGCGAGAGTTAAGTTAGCTGTATCTTAGGGCAGAAAGCGGACCGAGAGGACCTTTCCTATACCCTTCTCACATTATACCGTCTGAGCTATTTATGACTGAGTTGATTAATTGCCATGGTGAACCGACTTCCTAACATTCCTCTCTTTATTTGATCAAAACTTATTTCCCTTTACTGTCTTTGTCGCTCTTATTCTCTTTGCCTTAATCCTTTTTAGTTTAGAAAACAAACTCAATCACCCATTTGTGGGAAATATCGGTATACTTCATCAAGAAATTAGGATTATAACGAAATTATAATTATGAAATAACTAGTCATAAACGAATTTTCATAAAAAAAAGTAGAGATTAGAATCAACCTATGGTCCTAGCAATTTGGCCTAAGAACAAATATCGAGATTGATATTCTCCTAATCGTTGCACCCAAAATGCTTTGAGAAATGCCTCTTTTCTTTGCTAGAATAGATCCCTAATTTCTTATGATTTTTAGGGTTTGTGTGATGTGAGAATTAGATCAAAAAGGAAGTGAAGAAAAATAATCCTCTTTCTCCTCTTAAAACCGTCCAAGCCAGAGAGAAAAAGGGATGATATTTTTCTTCCTATTTATCTCCTTTTTTTCGGTTTCACCAACCACCAAAAATAAGGAGGAAATCTTCTTATTTTATGTTGTTGTCAAAAATGTATAAAATGTGTATTATTTTTCAATTGTCATTTATGTCGTCCTGTATTAATAAGTCCACATACTTAATACCGGTCCGTCATCATTTATTATGACAATATCGTATAATATATACATTAACTATAAATATCGCATATTTATAATTTGCTTATTAAATATAACCGTTTACGTTTAATTATGAATTAACATTTTAATTCGTTTAAGCTAACATTATATACATTAATTAAATATAACAGTTTATATTCAATTTATGAATTTAACAATTAATTCGTCTCAGCTAATATTATTTAATTGTATTAAATAATTGTCTCATCATCACATTGACTAACTTTTTAGTCAAATACATGGACTAACCTTTTAGTCATATAAGGCATCAATGTGATTATATTTTCATACAATCACATCTCTCAAACACATCCTCTAGGTGTGACTTTTAGGGACCAGTTGATCACCGCCATCAGTATGATAATAACGTCAAACTTCTAGCAAGCCAACCGTTATTAAGTATACGTTAATCAACTGATAAAATACTAAGTATACCCTTGTGAACCTATAAGAGATTTATATACGTTATCACACTAACTGTGGAGGACACAAGCTCCAACAAACTCCCACTTGTCCTCACAAGTGTATGTGCGATAACCGATTCTCATATCCTAAAATTTCTCCCACTCAATGTAAAACAATTTGCAAAATCCGTATTCACAAAGGTCGTATTTTACAAGTGATCAATATCAAGAGTGGTTTTCCCGACTAGAGAGTAACTTAACTGATAAACGAATCATCATTCGAGCATGGCCATGCATTTCAGTTACAACTCCTCGAGTGGCCCTGAGAAATAACTAAACCTGATAAAGGTTGGATATTTCCTTCAACTCGAATCCTGCAGATATAAGCACAGTATGAAATGACCCAGAAAAAATCTGCTTAGCCTCCTGTTACGGTCGACCATGAGAAAGAAACCAAAGTCACCCAAAAACTGCCTTAATCTCAAGAGACAGTCGATAGTCAAAAGAATCGACTCTAGGAACACAATGGACGTCCAATCCACGACCTGGCACCGAATGTTTTTAAACATTTAGGACTCCATTACGTTGTCACAATTGTTCTACGAGGTATCGTTATAACTCGCATCTGTGATCGATCAGCCAACCGTTTGACTTATGGCTCGTTGAACCCACCATCAATGAACTTCACAATATAATAGCCAGAGTTATCAGCTCATGTAGGCGATTACGGACAAAAACAAAAATATGATGTAATTCAGTTCACTTTGTGGCGTTCAATGTTGTCGTACAATCCACATGAAAAACAAAATATGAAATAAAACGATGAAGTTATAAATAGCATATGAAAAAGAAAAAGTATCGAATCCATAAGCAACTAGTACAACTCAGGAACACGTTTAATTCCCATGGAAATAACGTGCCCTTCATGCTTATTATATTTCAATTGTTTAGTGAGAGGGTCCGCGATGTTGTCATCCGAAGCAATCTTGTCAATCACTATATCCTCTTGCTCCACGTAATCACGGATCAGATGAGCCTTCCGATGTACATGTCTAGACTTGTTGCTAGACTTAGGCTCCTTGGCCTGGAAGATGGCACCTCTATTGTCACAATAGATGGTGATTGGGTCATTCGAACTAGGAACTACGGATAGTTCTTGTAAGAATTGACGCATCCATATAGCTTCCTTTGTTGCTTCTGAAGCGGCATAGTACTCGGATTCAGTAGTAGAATCTGCTACAACTTCCTGTTTGGAACTCTTCCAGCTGACCGCAGCACCATTCAGAGTAAAGACTAATCCAGACTAAGATTTCGAATCATCTCGATCCGTTTGGAAGTTAGCATCTGCGTAAACGATTGCACATAGCTTAGTATCTCCTCCATAAGTCAATACCCAATCCTTAGTCCTTCGTAGGTACTTAAGGATGTTTTTAACAGCTATCCAGTGTGTTTCACCTGGATTGCCTTGGTACCGACTCGTCATACTCAATGCATATGCCACGTCTGGACGTGTGCATATCATGGCATACATGATTGACCCTATGGCTGAAGCATAAGGAACACGACTCATGCGTTCAACCCCTTCAGGTGTCTTGGGTGACTGAGACTTGCTCAAATACATCCCAGACGTCATTGGAAGGTTCCCCTTCTTGGAGTTGGTCATGCTGAACCTTTCAAGAATCTTATCTAAATAAGACTCCTGACTCAATAATAACATCCCTCGTGATCTATCTCGATAGATACGGATTCCCAATATGCGTTGTGCCTCACCTAGATCTTTCATCTGGAAATGGTTCTTCAACCATCCTTTTACCGAAGATAAGAGAGGAATGTCATTCCCAATCAAGAGTATGTCATCGACATACAATTCAAGAAAACAATCTTGCTCCCACTCGACTTGATATATAAGCATGGTTCCTCGACCGATCGAGTGAAACCATACTCTTTTATCACCTGGTCGAAATGATGATTCCAACTCCGAGAAGCTTGCTTAAGTCCATAAATGGAACGTTTAAGCTTGCACACTTTGTTAGGATTTTCAGTATCTATGAAACCTTCGGGTTGTACCATGTACAATTCTTCCTCCAAATAACTGTTTAAGAAGGCGGTTTTCACATCCATCTGCCAAATTTCATAGTCATGAAAAGCGGCAATCGCTAAGATTATCCGAATGGAACGCAGCATAACTACGGGTGCAAAAATTTCATCATAATGCAATCCGTGCACTTGAGTGAAGCCTTTTGCCACTAGTCGTGATTTATAGGTATCTGGTTCCCCGTCTACAGAATGCTTTATTTTGTAAAGCCATTTGCACTGAAGAGATCGTACCTTGTTAGGTAAATCAACAAGATCCCATACGTCATTCTCATACATGGAGTCCATCTCGGATTGCATGGCTTCAAGCCATAGCTTAGAGTCGGAACAGGTCATGGCACCTTTATAGGTAGCGGGTTCATTACTCTCTAGGAGCAAAACGTCATTTTCCTCGACCATACCAATGTATCTGTCTGGAGGATTAGAGACTCTACCCGGCCTCCTAGGTTCCTGAGGAATGTTAACCGTATCATTAGTTGAAGGAACATATTCCTCCATCTGTTCCTCGGTTGTTGGTTCTTGAATCTCCAACAGCTCGAAGGTTCTATTACTTGACTTGTTCTCGAGAAATTCTTTCTCTAAGAACATCGCACTAGCCGCAACAAAAACTCGATGTTCGGTAGGCGAATAGAAGTAATGACCAAACATTCCTTTTGGATAACCAATAAAGTATATCTTGACCGATCGCGGGCCGAGCTTATATTCGTGTCTCCACTTGACATAAGCCTCGCAGCCCCAAACCCGAACAAAGGACAAGTTAGGGACCGTTCCCTTCCACATTTCATATGGAGTCTTGTCCACAGCTTTAGACGGACTTCGGTTAAGTATAAGAGCAGCTGACAAAAGAGCAAAACCCCATAATGAATCAGGTACTACCATGTGACTCATCATGGATCGAACCATATCAAGTAGTGTTCGATTTCTCCGTTCGGACACACCGTTTAATTGAGGTGTTCTAGGTGGAGTTAACTGTAAAACTATTCCACAGTCTTTAAGGTGTTGATCAAACTCATTTGAAAGATATTCGCCACCCCGATCTGAACGGAGTGCTTTAACCTTTCTTCCCAGTTGGTTCTCAACCTTATTCTGGTATTCCTTGAATTTTTCAAAGGACTCACTTTTATGCTTCATTAAGTAGACATATCCGTATCTACTCAAATCATCCGTGAAAGTGATAAAATATCTATAGCCATCTCTTGCGGTGATTGACATAGGTCCACATACATGAGTATGTATGAGTCCTAATAGGTCACTAGCGCGCATTCCAACACCTTTGAAGGAAATTCGAGTCATTTTGCCGATAAGACATGATTCACACGTGCCAAATGTAGAGAAATCAAATGTGGGAATAGTCCCATTCTCAATGAGTTTCTTTACAAGTTTTTCATTTATGTGTCCCATTCGACAATGCCATAGATAAGTTTGATCTTTGTCACCAACCTTTAATTTCTTATTATTCACATGTAATATATATGTGGTTTGATCTAAGATATAAATTCCATTCATGGAAACTGCTTTGCCATAAACCATTTCATTAAAAGAGAAAATACAGCTATTGTCCTTTATTGAAAATGAAAAACCGTCTTTATCAAGTACGAAAACAGAAATAATATTCATAGATAAACTGGGTACATAGTAACAGTTATATAAATATAACTCAAAACCACTCGGGAGCTGGATTACGTATGTTCCCATTGAGACTGCAGCAACTCGTGCTCCATTCCCAACTTGCAGGTCCACATCACCCTTTGCGAGGGGTTTGATGTTTTTTAGGCCCTGCAAATGATTACACAGATGAGAACCACAACCAGTATCAAGTACCCATGTTCCGAAACTTGCATGGTTAATCTCAATCATATGAATATAAGATGACATACCAACAGGAGTGACGCGGCATGCTTTTATGTCCTCACGGTACACGGGACAGTTCCTCCTCCAATGCCCAATCTTGTGACAATGGTGGCACTCAATGTTACCGTCCTTGCTCTTTGCCTTGCCTAGTGAGCCACTAGTCTCACCAAGCCCACTCTTACCGTTTCCTGACTTCTTAAACTTTGGCTTTCCAACAGTTAGGTCGTCGCGAGCTTTGCCCTTACCCTTATTCTTGTTGGAAATCATGAGAACATCTTGCTTCATGCTCCCACTCAATTTCATATCCTTCTCGGTCTGTACGAGAAGTGAGTGTAGCTCATGAGGACTTTTATTCATGTCATTCATGTAGTAATTTGCCCTGAAGAGGGCAAAACCATCATGAAGTGAATGAAGCATACGGTCAATGACTATGCTCTCACTGATTTTGCAATCAAGTGCCTCCAGTTTTTCGACATTCTCAATCATGTTAAGAATGTGTGGGCTAACCGGTTGGCCCTTCTGGAGTTTCGCATCAAAGAAGCGACAGGTATGCTCATAAGTAACGATTCTCGGTGCTTTTGAGAACTCATTAGTGAGCGTGGTGAAAATCTTGTTTGCACCTTGGGCAATGAAGCGTCTTTGCAAATTGGTTTCCATTGCAAAAATGAGTACGTTCTTTATCGCACCCGCTTCCATGACGAAGTCACTATAAGCAAGTGACACGTTAGCTCTTGCATTGGGGCCTGGGTTTGGCGGTATTGGCTCAGTTAAGTACTTGAGCTTTCCGTCAGCAATGGCATCATTCCGTAATGATGCCTCCCAGCCCTTAAAGTTGGACCCGTCATTCTTCAGTTGGGTGGACTGATTCATGTGGTCCATGAAAGTTTTGAGCCAGGACTCGCGTGCAAGTGTGGCACTTGGCATAGGGATTTCGTTATTTCCAGCCATTTGTTGTAAGCAGTATTATCAATATAAAACGAATTCTACACTGCGAAAAGAAGAATAAAAACATAATAAGCATACTCATCGTTATGATTTAAGTCTAATGCAAAACTGTTATAAGCGAAGACTCAAGCATTTATACAATTGACCTCCCTCAAGAATTATATAAATGATCCCAAGACTCAATTATCTGTAAATTGATAAGCCAACCTCTTGGCTAATTCTACTGTTAGAATTCTTGGTTGATAAATTTCTGTAAATTCTATCTATAGTCCATCATAATCACGAGAAACTCTTCGGATTATAATGTTGAGGTAAAATAAGTCAACACAAACTACTTACCCAACGTAGAAGGGGTCACATGGAGAGTAAGGTCCTATATGCCTACCGACGAAGAAGGGATTCATAGTTGTTTGCCCTTATAAAGACTAGTCTCAATTTTAGTTTTAGAGGAAGATCCCATCAACTTTATTTTAATTCATTTTACGTGAACTAATATCTAGCATGCGAGAATGAATAAACTAAAATGATGGCTTAAAAAGTGTGACATCTTTATGTCCATGATAACTAACAATCAATCTATATGAGTCAATTTTCATGCATATTAGTAGTAGGTGGTTTGGTTTAGGCGGAATATGATGCACTAATTATCATGCGAATGAAAAACAACGAGAATGAAAAACGTAAAACAAAATAAAGTCCTAGTGTGGCCTATCTACCAAAATGAACATAAATACAAGTTTGGAATCCTTCCTAGGACCCGAGAAGCTTGTCTTGATGTTCCATCTTGGTCCATGTAGCGGGAGTGAGCAATCCAATCTCCATCTTTAGTCTTCTCAAAATTACAATTAAAATTACAAAATAAACCTATTTACATTCTAATTTCAAAAACATAATATTAAAGAAAACCAAAAGGAGATTCGAGATCTCAAAATTACATTAAAATTATGTTTCCATCATTACGAAAACATAATTAACTAAGGCCACACTAGGTATTACAAATTACAACCGATTGCAAAAATACGTAAATTAAACCATTCAACAATTCATACAACTGAAATAAAAATCATCAACATTAAATTAATCATTCAAGACATAATTCCTTAATTATGTAGAGTAATTTATCCAAACCACCTATTTTAAAATTATCAAAATTAAGTGACAATTCCTCAATCACTCACAATAATTCCAATCTTAATTCACATTAACTAGTAATATGAATTAATCCAACATTATTTTAAACCTCTTTAAAATAATTGGGTATCTAAAATTTGTGAACCTTTTCACAACAAACAATCATACATTATAAATTTAATGTATAATAATTATTGGCCAAAACAAAAACAAAAACAAAAAAAAACGAAATCCTTTTTTTTTTTTTTTTTTTTTTCTCGGCATAATCACACAAAATTTTTTTTTTCTTTCTAATTGCTCTCGGCAAATCTGGGGAAAAGAAAAAAAAAGTTTTTTTTTCATCTCGGCATTATGCCCTAAAATAACAAAAACAGTTTTTGTTTTTTCCTTTTTTTTCCTTGTGCTAGAATAGATCCCTAATTTCTTATGAATTTTTAAGGTTTGTGTGATGATAGAATTAGGTCAAAAGGAAGTGAGAAAATGATCTCCCCTTTTCTTTCTTTTAACCGTCCAAGTGAGCTAAATAAGGAAGATATTTTCTTCCTTTTTTCTCACTTTGACCGAAAAAACCACCAACCAAAATAAGGAGATAATCTTCTTATTTTGGTAGTTCTCATATTGTATAAAATGTGTATATTTATCAATTGTCAATTATGTCAACACGTATTTAATAAGTCTACACACAACAGTTTGTAGTCGATTTATTAATACCGGTCTGTCAATCATTTATTATGACAATGTCCTATAATATATACTTTAACTATAAATATCGCATATTTATAATTTGCTAATTAAATATAACTGGTTACGTTTAATTACGAATTAACATCTTAATTCGTTCAAGCTAACATTATATACATTAATTAAATATAACAGTTTATATTCAATTTCCGAATTAACAATTAATTCGTCTCAGCTGATATTATTTAATTGTATTAAATAATCGACTCATCATCACATTGACTAACCTTTTAGTCAAATACATGGACTAACCATTTAGTCATATAAGGCATCAATGTGATTACATTTTCATAGGATCACATCTCTCAAACACATCCTTTAGGTGTGACTTTTAAGGACCAGTTGATCACCGCCATCAGTATGATAATAACGTCAAACTTCTAGCAAGCCAACCGTTATTAAGTAAACGTTAATCAACTGATAAAATACTAAGTATACCCTTGTGAAGCTATAAGAGATTTATATACGTTATCACACTAACTGTGGAGAACACTAGCTCCAACACCATTTGTTACCGTGACGGACTTAGATTAGAAGATAGATACAATAGCCTCTCTGTGGATACGATACCCGACTTACCTCTGCTATATTTATTAGTTGAGCCAGTTGGTTTACTTTTGATAGGGTTGCGACAGCCGTGTCAAACTGAAGGACAAAAACAGAAGTATATCAAAAGAGCTACCAGGCTTACTATCATCAGAAGGAGCAAGGAGATGGGACATCATATCCGCAGAAGAAAAATAGATAACCTGATAAACCAACGAAATAAAAATCTATTAAATAAAATAGACAAAAAACACATCTACGACTACATATATGAGGAACCCATATAAAGCACGAACCCATTAAATAAAATAGCAAACCCGACATCTCAACCATCATATTTTCCGATTCCTGGTAATTGAATCGACAAATTGATGATTAAATCGGTCAACACAAGAATTGACGAGGGACCCAACTGAGACGGAGTACAGATGAGAAAGTGAAAGAGCACCTACCATATTATGAGAGAAAAGCAGGAAATGAATTTGCTCATGAGTGAGTAGCGACCGTCAACAGTTACTGCACCCTAAGCTCATAACAATATCACCATTAAACATAGAAGGGAGGAAAATCAGCAAACTAATCACGACTTATATCAAAACCAACAAGGCATAATCAAATAACATTTATATAACTATGATAAATAAAAAGCATCCGATAATAATACTAATAACAACAAGAAAAACAATACTCCTGTAATAGGCAAATACCTAAAGTCAGAGACGACGACACATCTTGAAAATTAGAGGGCCCTCTTCCATGAGACAACATATCCACCGAAGAGTAATACAAAACCTGATAAAGCAACAAAATTAAAACTTAGTAAATCAAATAAAATAGTCAAAACACACATCTCTACCAACATATATGAGGAATTGATAACTGATTTGACTAATTTATGATTGAATAGACCAACACAAAAATCGACACAGAGGCTAATGGGCGTAACTAAGTAAGAAGCTTACAAATGATAGAACATCTTTAAGGCAAGCCAGCATAAAAAATGCCAATCGCGAAACGAGAATCTGCAAATATCAGCAACAATAACCATAACACTAATTATAACCATAGTTAACAACAAAACAAAGAGCTCTTGAGAAATATCAAAATTACAAAATCCACATTAACAAAAGCAATACATGGCTGCTAAATTGCTAACCTTTTATTAGAACTAAACACATCTAGAGCTCCAAGCTCGTGCCCACAACTCTAGCCCCACAAAATAGCCATTTCAGAAATCGGAGCAATAAATAGACAAATGAACATATGAACGAAGAGTGAACAGACGAACAAGCTTGTTCATTTCTGAATCGGCGCATTAAATACAGATAACAATTTCAGAGTTTCCACAACTCTAACCTCAGAAAATAACCATTTCAGAAAAGGGCACGATTTCATAAATGGTTATTTCAGAGTGAAAAGATGAACAAGCAAAAGTTGTGGACACGATTTCTGAACTTGAGCAATAAATAGACAAAATGAAGAACCAAACCCTAAAATTCAGTATGGCACAAACAGAAAACAAAGAGTAAACTAATCAACCACGAATAATAAAAAAATGGATAATGGCCCATAAAACAAACTAATCGTCGTCATCATCAGCATCACCGCCATCATCATCATCATGATGCCAGTTCATCATCATGATTGACTGATCGTGGTGTGAGCGTCGAGAGAAGAGATAACAGAGAATAGTGAAGTGAAGAACGCAAGAGGGAGGCTTTATGGGATGGAAATGAATGGATTAGCATAGAAGAGAATGTGATAAAGCAGTGGACGGGAGTGCGAGAGATATGGAGGGATGCGATCTTAAGGAGGAATCCAACGGTGGAAGAGTAAATTGCTTGGGTACTATCCATTGCTACAGTAGCAAGAAGTTGGCTCTTTTTAAGATGAAGGATCATTGAATTAAAAAAAAGAAGAAAAAACATTATGACTGCGCTTGAATCTGCAATATTCAACACCATAGAGTTCAGTACCAAGAGGTGGTGGACATGCTTCAAGTCGGGTTGAACACATCCCATGAACATGAAAGGAAACTAAAAGGATATGAGGAAAATATGGAATGTCTTGAAAGCTTAAGAAATACGGAAAATTCACGTGGTACCCCTGAAGTATGTCATTTTGTACGTGGTATCCAACTTTTTAAGTTGGTGCACATGGCACATGATAACCTTGAAGTTTGATTTTTAAGTACAACATGTTCTTTCTATCGTTCTTAAAATCTTCAATTGAGCATAAATCATTAACCAGAATTCGGAATTGGCCAATTTTTTTTTTGAAATTGAATACCTCTTCGAGATCTGTAATTTGGTAAAAGAAAAAATTATCATTCGGAAATTTAAGTTCGAACTTATGGTCGATTTCAGGTTTTCAAGAGAAAAAACCCGAGAAATATACGTCGACAAATTTTTTTTCCCTCTAATCGTAGATTATGAGAAGAAAATGTGTGCAAAACAAAAAATTGGTCCATTGCGAATTGCGATGCATGGGTTATGCAGAATTGAAGTTTGTTAGAGCGACCAAAAGGACGTGTTGTGCATAAAAATCAAACGTGAAGGGTAACATGTATACAAACTTCAAATACTGGGTACGGTGTGTGGTCGCACTCACTTGGAGGTTTAGTTTTCGGTTACTTGTCGTTAAGAGCACCTAGACCAAAACAATATTTATAACTTCACAAACAACTCTACTATTAGTAAAGAGGCAAGTAAAGGTCGGATCCCAAGGGACGGGTATTGATGTAGGATTTTCGATTGCAAGTAGCGGTGTCTAGGGGTGTCACAATTTGGGTTGAGATGAGAAGATCACTAAAATAAAAAGCAATAAAAGTAAACAAGCAAGATGATTAAAATAAGATGTAAACAATTGATTAAAAGCACTAGGGTGTCATGGGGTCATAGGGGATTCATGGGAATTGATCATACAAACATGTTCTCAAATTATAAGCAAGCAATTATTGTTGTGATGGATCGAGTTGGTTTATATCTTACAATCCAAGGTTTGGGTCCCGGAGCCGAATCGATTAGATTGTACAACACCTACAAGTCGACTTAGTCCTCCCTACTCAACTATATGCCTGGTCTAATGAGACTCGAGTTGGTTTATGTCTTACAAGTCTCATTGAAAAGGTAAGTGATGGGTAAAAAATGCAAGGATTCATAGGCTCGCATTTCATCAAACATAACATGTGCATAAGTTGAGATCACACAAGCAAGCAAATAAACTATGAAAACATATTAATTTAAGCATGAATCATCCCCCATGTTAGTTTCCCCTAATTACCCATTAACCCTAGTTAAGGAAACTACTCACTCATTATCAAGTTTAACATGTTAACAAGGTTGTCAATCACATTAACAAAGCAAAACATGATGAATAAATGAAGATGATTAACAATAATTAAAAAGGGATTAAGAGAATTATACCTACTAATGATTCCAAAATAAAGCAAAGAATAATAGAAGTACTTGATGATTGATTGGAAGGTTTTCAATCTCCCAATAATAACCCAAATAATCTTCAATTACCCAAAATAAAAGATGAACAAAAGAGAGATTAAGGAAATGAGATTTGTATTAATATTTGATTAGAAGTTGATTACATGATTAAGAAGAGATTAGAATGATATAAACTACACTAAAGATTGATAAGAAGAACATGATTATCTAATTAGACAAATGGGGTATTTATAGTGGGGATTAGGTACACAAATTAGGGTTTGCTAAAGGCTTAAATGACGATTAAGTCCTTGAGGAATCGCTCCTCTCAAAGGAGATGCCGGTCTCCTTTTTGCCGGTCTTTCATAAATATGCGCATCTTTCATGGAGCATGAAGAAAGGACTTATGGGACTGTAAGGGAATCCGAGCGTCCAAGGTGTCGGGACGGGCGGATTCCTGGTGGGTGGACGGGCGGATTCCTGGTGGGTGGACGGGCAGGTTGTTGGGCAGGACGAGCGGATTGTGGCGTTGCTGGACGGGCGGATTGATGGAGAAGACGCTCGGATTCCCCTCGTCTTGGACGGGCGTCTTCTTGGTTGGACGGGCGGATTGTGTCACAGCTCCCTTTTCTTCTTTTCTTCTTCCATTAATCCTCCAGGATTTAGTCGGGGATGCAAGGATTTCTTCATCATTGCCCATCTACTATAATATGTACAAAAGGTCTTCTAGTCTTGTCTTCTCTTTGATGCTTGGTCATTAGATTCGATCAATTTAGCTCTATTTTGCCATGAAAATGCAAGGTTTGCACTCCTCTCCTACCAAGGCAACAAAACCTCAAAGAATATGCAAAACAAAGGACTAAAGATAGTAAATGACCCAATTATGCACTTAAAAGGATAGGAACGAGGCTAATTCGGGGACTAAATGTGCTCAAATAATGGTCACATCAAATATCCCCAAACCGAACCTTTGCTCCTCCCGAGTAAAGAGGTGACAAAACTAGGACCATTATTTAAACTAACCTAATAGCATAGCCGATATGAGACAATTAGCGGGTCTCACTACGCCCCTTCAACTCACAACAAGACAACCATAAGGTAGGATGCCTTCTTGCAAGGCAAGGTGGGTTTTGCCAAAATGGTGACACATCCAAACTTTAAAGCACACAAAATCAAGTAATGGATGCATCTACAAAAGAATAGCCACTTTCCTCATCTAAGTGGCGGAAATTATCTACAAGGGAAGCAATTCAAGGGTACACACTCCTTCATAGATGCAATTTCTTCAAACTACTAAGCCTAGAAGGATACCAATAAATCACCTCCAAGTTGTGTCAAGATAGGGTACCTTTGTCCTCAATCGTTAAATGCTTTTGTCAAGAATAGACTCCCTATGGTGTTAGAAACACTGGAGGATCGCGGAATTCCCCCTCTTGCCTCGATAAGAAGAAGGGTCGTCCCCTCTCTACCATGCACAAAAATGGATACGATGGATAAAGGGATCGATAGTATTTGAGTTTCATTTGGAAGTTTGCTTTTTGTTGTCCCCCCCCCCCAATTTCTTGTGGCATATAACATTTGAGAACACTTTCTTTTTGCCATTTCTTTTTGATGTTTGGCATTTCAACACTTGACAACTTTTCAACTTTTTGCATTTTTCTTTTGAACATTTTCAAAGTCACCCCATATGTAGTGAGGGTGTCTTATATTTGAAGCATAGGAGTTTTCATTTTTGTTACTCCTCTTTTCTTTTGATGCAATTTGCAAACTTTTTCTTTTCTTTTCTTTTCTTGAACTCAAACTTTTGAACAATTTCTTTTTGTGCTCATTCCCTTTGATGACAAAATATGGTAGAACATGGATAAATGATGGTTGCATGGTTTCAAGGGTCACCTTGGAATAAACGGTAGCCAAGGATTTATCACACCACAAGGTACTCTTGACTAGTGATACGTGCATTTTATATAGTCTTATTAGCCTACTTTATGCACGTATTTCTATGCTTTTATCGTGGTTTTATGCTACGAAATGCCCCGAATATGCTACTTTGGTTTGTTTTGTCTTATTTGCAGAAATGAACCCAAAAGTAGTGAAATCAAGCCTTTTACCATCCTTTTAGCATGCATTTGGAGGAAGAGTGAATTTGGAGCGGGAATGAAGCTATTTTGAGATGCGCATTGGAGTAAGGAAGTTAGGCGAGCCAAGAGAGTGCTTCAATTTGCTAGTTCCTGCTTGTAAGAGCCATATCTCGAGTTTTACAACAGATATTCAGGTGATTCCAATTGGAGATGAACGTTTGTCCTTTTAGCTTTCCAATGCCACCGGAATCACCCTGTTTGACCAAGTAACGAAGAAATGGCGGCCGTTTGAAGTTCAGTGCGCGAAGCAGGAATTACGCGCTGAGAAGTGCTCGATCGAGAACTATTTCTATTCGATCGAGAGCCCATTTGCTCGATCGAGTGCCACTTCTTCTCGATCGAGTGGTTTAGGATGAATAAGTACTCGATCGATTATTTTTCCTTTCGATCGACCAGTTCCTTTTATGCCTTTGCTCGATCGAGTGATTTAGTTACTCGATCGAGTGGATTTCGCTGATGGGTTGGGCTTTTTGCTCTAATTCCGTCATTAGGTTTAATCCTACTCCTATTTTCTTATAAATAGGAGTGAGGATGTCATTAGTTATCATCGAGGGATCAATATACGTTACTTTCTTCTGTCACTTTCCCTGTTACTTTTGTTCTTTCATTTCCGGATCATTGATATCAGTAATTTCTTCCCTCTTTTCTCTCTTTTTATTTAATGTTTATTATTCCCTCTCCCTCTTTATTTATTGTTCTTATTAATTTCATGTCTAGCTAAATCCCCTTAGTATGTTAGGATTAGGGAAGCCGTGGTAGCAATGTTTTAACTGACTTATATAGATTAGTCTTGCGATAGGAATTGTATTAGGCAATTTAATTGTTATCCGGTCGAATGAATGCATGCAGGAGACCATAAATTTAGTTAACCCCGACCTGGATCGAAAGATTGGAAGGGAAGACTTGCTTAATTACAATAGGGTATTGCAGTGAGGGCGAAAGTTAAGCTGTTTACGCTCTAGGGCGGTTTAAGGACCGAAAGGTGACGACCATAGCTCTTCTTATCAATAGTCTAATCGCCTTAGTATTCATGATAGTATAAGATCCGATAGCTGCCACGGTGGACCGACTCCTAGCATAATTCCCTTCTCTTACTGTTAATTCTCTTATTCATTTCTCTTGCTTTAATCTCTAGTTAGTCCAACACAATCAATTCACCCCCATTTGTGACATTAGACAGATAAATAGACAAATAGATAGTACACCGCCTCCCTGTGGAGATCGACCCTACTTACCGCTGACTTCTGTTAGTTGTACTTAGGTATTTATTTTTGGTGTAGAAACGACCGCATCAAATTTTGGCGCCGTTGCCGGGGAGGCAATCTATTTATTTATTTGTTTAATTTTATCTGTTTTTAGCCTCAGGGGATTTCCCCCTTGAGGCCGTTCTGATCTTTTTCCTTGAGTGCTGTTTATATAGGCCTTACAGGTACTACCTAGACAGTTCTAGGTGAAAGACAGTCAAAGGGAAGGCTTGAGTACCTTTGACCCATCACCGATGTCCCATTATATGGAACAGCCGGTGATCTGCTACGGGAGATGTGGTTCTGCTGAGCGCAATGCAGCTGTAGTTGTGCCGCCACATCCACCCTATCAATGGCCGCCGCAACAAGATCCCCCTGATATACAAGAAGAAGACATTGCGGAGCTGAAATCCTTGATGGAGACACTTGCATTCCAAGCACAAGAATATGTCTCGCGAGTTGATAAGCTCGAGTCTGTAGTTGCTCAGTTAGCAGCTGAGATAGAGATCGAAGAAATCGCGGAGCTGACATGTTTAATGGGGACGCTTGTATCCCAAATGCAAGAGAGTGATAGATATATGGACGCTCGAATCCCTGAGCTGGAGTCACGCATCGCTCAGCTAACAGCTGAGATGCAAGAAGAAGAGGTATACCTTGCTGAGAGCGGTTTTTCCCTTGAGGAAACCGCGTTGCCCAATGCTGAGGATGACTTCTATGACTCCGACGACGAGTTTCTATCACATTTCACTACCCCACACGAGGATTTCAGCGCTGTACAGGAGGAATCACTCCATCGAGTGACTAATATCGGTCGATCGAGTGATTTACCAGGAGAAACTACTCGATCGAGTGAACATTCTACTCGATCGAGTGGAAATCAGGAGGAAACTGCTCGATCGAATGAAGATTCTACTCGATCGAGTAGTTTGGCCATTGGGAGCTTTGGTTCGTCATTTTGGTTTGATTTTGATGACGATTTCGATGACGATAATGGATACGGTGAATCTTCCCTATTCAAGGCCGAGTTGGATGCACTTGAGGCTGCGATTTACGGGACGAATTCCACTAAGGAGGGTGTCAAAGAGGCAGCTGAGTCGGTAATTGCTCCAAGCACGGAAGAGGTAATATCTTCCTTTGTCGATGATTCCGTCATTGAGAGTGACCGACCCGAGGTAGTAAACGATAACTTATTTATTGTTTGTTTTAATAGTAAATTGCCTCAGTTGACTTTTGCTGCGCATCCCAACGCTTTACCCCTTCCCAATAGGTCGTATAATTTGACGATTTTTCACCGTCCTTATCATTTTAATTTCGTTAATCTGAATCGGAGCCCTACTTTATTGACACTTGCTCCCGCGCTCCTATATTTCGTGGATAAATTTAGGAGCACTCATAGGAAATTTGTTAGACTTAAATGCTTACATACTTTTATTTCCTATTTCGGCATTCCACTATGGTGCTACTTATGCTGTTGTGTAGCACATGCGCAGCTATTTGACAGGTTGCTGCGCGCTTTGAGCTGTTTTGATTGTGACTAATGAAAGGAGCTTGAAGAAAAGAAGGTCGAGCTGGGACCTGTCTGAAGCTAGCGCTACCCGGGAGGCAACCCGGCGATTTTATTTTTGCATTTTAATTCATTTCAGTTGTAATAAATGGTTTTTATACCATAGACTATCTCAGTATGCTTGTTTTTGTCAGTTGCGGGATGTTTTTCATTGCATTTTGCAGGAATACACTGAGGATCACTCGATCGAGTACTTGTTGTACTCGATCGAGCACTTTTGCTGCCAAATCCATTCGATCGAGCATTTCCTCTACTCGATCGACCACCTGCAAAAGGAGAACCACTCGATCGACCTAGTTACCTTTCGATCGAGCAGTTTTTGAATGCCCAGTTCACTCGATCAGCTACTATTCCTCTTGATCGAGTGCTATTGACTTGGATTAGCTTCCTGAGACGGTTTTCCGGGCCCTTAGCAACCTCCCATTTCATGGTCGGTTTGGGGAGGTCCCCTTATTCGCGCTATCTTGTGAGTTTTCCGCATTTTACTCTCTCTTTCTCTTTCAGTTTGCATTTTCTTTCCATGTTTTGGTACAATGGGGGCATTGTACGGGTTGGTTTGGGGAGGTTATGCATCCATATCTACGTCTACATATTGTTTTTATTGCATTTCAGTTATCACGTTTAATTTTATGTTTGCATTGTTATTTATTTCATGAAAATTCAAAAATTCCATAAAAATCAGAAAATTGTTAAAAATTCAAAAAAATTTCACGTTTAATTTAGCATATAGGTTGAGTCGGAACGGTAGATCTCGATGATGATATTGCACTACAACTGTCTTTTTGCTTAAGCCTTGCATTAAACTGATTGTCTTTTAGCTTTGTCTTATTGCATATCTACGAGTTAATGTTAAAATTTAGCTGAACGAATAGACTTGACCTGAAATTTTGGCAACCTACTTATAATTTCTAAGTTTTAGAGCCTTATAAACTGGTGTCATTTATGACCAGTTTCATGTAGGATTGTGAGTAGTTACTCCTTGCATATCATGTATCATCAATTTGCACGTCAATGAAATTCAATTGCTTTTTGCCTTCATACATTCGGGTTGGTGGTTGGTGTCACACGCAGGGAGGTGCTTACAATTTCCCTTTCTTTCATTTTTACCCATTTAACTCCACATTAGCCAAATTTGCCAGTTGACCCTTAGCTACATCCAAATTTAGCCTGCCTTGTCAAGCTAGTTTAGATTGCTTCTGCGGTATATTGTCTATTGTATCGAGTTTGGCGCATATTCTGTTGATTCGGAGTTGGTATTTTATGAAGGGAAGGAGGATGATGAACAAATAACGTGAAAAAGAAGTTGAAACAAAAAAATTGAAAAAAAAAAATGAAAATGAAAAAAGATGAAAAAAAATGTGAAGAAGAAACCGAAAAAAAAGAGAAAAGTTCGAAAAAAAAAGGTTGATGTTTGGTGATCGGTTTCTGCTCCTATGTTCTATCTTATATCATTTGAGGAGTGTTTCTAGTTTGGTTTGGTGAGATTTTATGCCAAATGAAGGGCATTGTGCTTAATCAATAATTGAGTTTGAAATGGATGTTGTCGTATGGTTCTGTTTAGGTACTAGCTTGATCACCTATACCTCCACATTCCCATAAATGTTTTGCCTTTTCTTACCCATTGCCTCACCTTACCATATTTTTGTGAGCCCTCGGCTGTGACAGGACCTTGCTTGGTTGGAATGTATGTACGGTAGCTAGAATTGTCTATCATATTAGTTGCATGCATGTTCATGTGGGTCGTAGTCTAGGTGAGCGACTATACTTCTTTTCTCCCTTACATTCATATGCTTGCCCTTTGCTTCATGAGGGAAAGAGTGACCCGTGAGAGTCCATTATTAAAGGTCTTGCAAGGTCGACGGTTCAGCTTTATTTATAAACATCCTATAACTCGTTTGCATTTGACTGTCTGCTATAAGTGTTAGTTTGCTTGCATTAAATTGGCTTAAGTGGGCATTTGTAGCTAGCTCTGAGTTATCTTTTTCCGTTCCTTTAGTTGCATTTTAGTTTACTCGGGGACGAGTAAAGGTTTGGTTTGGGGAGATTTGATACGTGCATTTTATATAGTCTTATTAGCCTACTTTATGCACGTATTTCTATGCTTTTATCGTGGTTTTATGCTACGAAATGCCCCGAATATGCTACTTTGGTTTGTTTTGTCTTATTTGCAGAAATGAACCCAAAAGTAGTGAAATCAAGCCTTTTACCATCCTTTTAGCATGCATTTGGAGGAAGAGTGAATTTGGAGCGGGAATGAAGCTATTTTGAGATGCGCATTGGAGTAAGGAAGTTAGGCGAGCCAAGAGAATGCTTCAATTTGCTAGTTCCTGCTTGTAAGAGCCATATCTCGAGTTCTACAACAGATATTCAGGTGATTCCAATTGGATATGAAAGTTTGTCCTTTTATCTTTCCAATGCCACCGGAATCACCCTGTTTGACCAAGTAACGAAGAAATGGCGGCCGTTTGAAGTTCAGTGCGCGAAGCAGGAATTACGCGCTGAGAAGTGCTCGATCGAGAACTATTTCTATTCGATCGAGAGCCCATTTGCTCGATCGAGTGCCACTTCTTCTCGATCGAGTGGTTTAGGATGAATAAGTACTCGATCGACTATTTTTCCTTTCGATCGACCAGTTCCTTTTATGCCTTTGCTCGATCGAGTGATTTAGTTACTCGATCGAGTGGATTTCGCTGATGGGTTGGGCTTTTTGCTCTAATTCCGTCATTAGGTTTAATCCTACTCCTATTTTCTTATAAATAGGAGTTAGGATGTCATTAGTTATCATCGAGGGATCAATATACGTTACTTTCTTCTGTCAATTTCCCTGTTACTTTTGTTCTTTCATTTCCGGATCATTGATATCAGTAATTTCTTCCCTCTTTTCTCTCTTTTTATTTAATGTTTATTATTCCCTCTCCCTCTTTATTTATTGTTCTTATTAATTTCATGTCTAGCTAAATCCCCTTAGTATGTTAGGATTAGGGAAGCCGTGGTAGCAATGTTTTAACTGACTTATATAGATTAATCTTGCGATAGGAATTGTATTAGGCAATTTAATTGTTATCCGGTCGAATGAATGCATGCAGGAGACCATAAATTTAGTTAACCCCGACCTGGATCGAAAGATTGGAAGGGAAGACTTGCTTAATTACAATAGGGTATTGCAGTGAGGGCGAAAGTTAAGCTGTTTACGCTCTAGGGCGGTTTAAGGACCGAAAGGTGACGACCATAGCTCTTCTTATCAATAGTCTAATCGCCTTAGTATTCATGATAGTATAAGATCCGATAGCTGCCACGGTGGACCGACTCCTAGCATACTTCCCTTCTGTTACTGTTAATTCTCTTATTCATTTCTCTTGCTTTAATCTCTAGTTAGTCCAACACAATCAATTCACCCCCATTTGTGACATTAGACAGATAAATAGACAAATAGATAGTACACCGCCTCCCTGTGGAGATCGACCCTACTTACCGCTGACTTCTGTTAGTTGTACTTAGGTATTTATTTTTGGTGTAGAAACGACCGCATCAACTAGGCCTTAATCCATGGGTCAATGGATACTAGCATGACACATCCTAGGGTGTTTTACAAGTATTCTAACAAGCAAAGTGTAACACTACGGATTTTGTTAAGTTGTATACTCGACCGAGTAGAGCCTACTCGGCCGAGTAGTGTTAATTGTGGAGTCTGTTTTGGTTCTGCCGAGTAATACTCGGCCGAGTATGGAGAATACTCGGCCGAGTAGATGATACTCGGCCGAGTATAACTTTACTCGACCGAGTATCCGGTCTGGCGAATGTTATTTTATCGGTTTGGTTAGGGAATGTTAGGGTTATTTTATATTCGACGTCAGTTTCTAAAACATCACTTCCAACCCTAATCATTCTACGATCTCTCCCTAATCACTCCCTAATCATCCTCATATCTCGTTGTGTGTGCAAATCGTCGTGATCCTTGCGTGTAGTCTCTTATTCTACTGTTGGTAAGTTTCATTCCCTTGTCATTTGTATTCTTTTGGGGTTACTGTATATATGGAATTGGGGAAAATTGGATTGTGCAATGTGTAATTGTATTATGTGATTATTGTTGTAGGTGACGATGTGATATTTGTTATGCATTTGTATGGTTGATTGCAGCATAGCGGATTGCGAAAAGGTAGGGTTTCCCCCTACTCAGTACTGTTAATTGATTGAGATTACTATTGTATTGTAATTGTTGTTATCTGCTGATCATCGGAGTATGGGTGTTGTGGTGACGGTGGTGAGGTGATTGTGTTGTGACGGTTGTGGTGTTGTGGACAAATTGTGATGCTTTGTGGTTTGTGTGATTGTGGTGGAGTCACTTGCGGGAGTGACTTCACACCCTAGTTCGCCCTCCGTGGAACCCACCACGGGAGGGGATGGTCACATTAAGGGACAGGGATGGTTAGTCGCTCGTTGATGAGCTGGACTAGGTGGGGTGGGCTGCGGTCACCCACTGGCGGCGAGGATTACCTGTTGCGATGGGTAATCTGGCAGGGCTACATACTTCGGTGCGTAGTCGGTTACTGTGCGTGAGATTGATGATCAGCTGGTGGTAATGTTTGTTGTCTTATATTGATTGAGTAGTACTGACCCCGTGTTGTTGTTTTGTAAAACCTGCGGTGATCCATTCGGGGATGGTGAGCAGATTGTGACAGGTGACACATTCATTGAGCTTGGGGGAAGTCATGGGAGAGTCACCACGCTGGATTAGATGACACCATCACGAGCTTTAGTTATTGTTTTGGTAGTTGTTGCCATTTGGATAATTCGTTTACTAGATTTTGGAGACTATGTAACTTTTATAATTACCGTACATTAATAAATGTGTTTGGACTGTTGCTTTTGATATATATACTAACCTCGGGCAACCGAGATGGTAACAACCTTTCATGCTGGGGTAGTCCTGGTAAGGTACCTTGGTATGAGGGGGTGTTACAAAGTGGTATCAGAGCCGACGATTCCGGCACCTAAAACAAATGAACCCAATGAACTTAGGGAGTCTAAATAAAATGAACCCGGGGAGAGTTGTTTGGAGCTGCCGCAAAGACTTGGGAGACGTCCCGAAGTCGCATTAAGGCCCTTACGATCTCAAGCCGGTCACATGGGGGGAAATTGTTGTATGTTGAGTCATGTGTGTTTGATACCTATAGTTGGAATCTTGTGCATGGTTGGATTAAATGATGAAAGAAGTGGAATGTGATAGTTGTTGAAAGATGTATCGAGGATTGTTGACGGTAAACTTTGAGCAGGAATATTTTGGCATGTTAAGTGTTGGATATGGTAAAATATGAACGGTGAATTGTGAAATTGTATCTGGTTGATATTGAGCATGAAGAATGTGATCATGTTAGCTGTTTAATACAATGTTGAACATGAAGTATGGTAGTGGTACATGTGCATATGAACATGATGATTTTAATGCTTGATTGTTGGTAGAAGCATGTGATTAAGGTCATGCGTCTATATATGTGAATGTCGTGTTAATTTTAATGTGAGTATAATAAAAGTGCCTATATGTACTGGTTTCTTGAAGTATTGAGTTGTTGTTGTTGCCTTATGCATGTTCAAATTGTTTTGGTTGAGAAAACTTGATTTGTAGAAAGAATGATTACGGAAGGGTTGTCTTAAATCTGTCATAAGTCGAGTTCTAGAAATGATATTGCTGTAATTCCAAGTTGAGGTGATAGCTTGTCCTCTTACGATTCTAACGATAGGTCACACGCCCAAAATGACTAAGTAACGAGTGGGATATGACTGTTTTACGAAAACTGGACGGTGCTAAGAACTGCGCCGATACTCGACCGAGTAGTCCCTACTCGGCCGAGTATCTTTTATACTCGACCGAGTATTCCATATTCGGCCGAGTAATCTCTCTGTGATAATACTGTTTAGCGTCTGGAGTCGTGAACTCGGCCGAGTAGTCTCATACTCGACCGAGTAAGGTCTACTCGGCCGAGTATTCCCAATACTCGACCGAGTAATCCTTCTTCGACAATTGAGTTTGCTTCTGGAGTCGAAAACTCGACCGAGTAATATAGTTACTCGACCGAGTACCCTGTACTCGGCCTAGTATGCCACGTACTCGACCGAGTACCTCAGTGGGCGGCCGTTTTGAGACGGTGGCTATGTTTTACCATAATTTTTAATCGGTGATTATGTTCTTACATTGTTTTGAGTCGTAGGGTATGTGTACATGTATGTTTTGGGTCTTAAATTATTCTTTTATATATGTGACGATCTTGATACGTAAGTTACCAAATGCTATGTTAGGGAGAATGCCGGCTTATGAAGGGATAGGTGTTGGATATAAAGGACATGAGTTATATGTGGTTGTGAGCGTTAGTGGAACAAGAAAAGAGTAGATTGATGAGCTCATTGAGACAAGGAGCATGTTTTGTGAGATATGATGAGTGATATAGTCATGGGTTGAGTAATATAAAAGTAAATGCATATGGGCAAGGGTGATGTAAGTGTAAAGAAATGTGAGAATGAAAGATTGAGATGAGTGATACGAATAGTGGCGTATCGGGATGTGTAAGGATTTATGGAGGGAGACGGTTTGGATTGAGTTGCTTAAGGACATATGTGATAAAAGGTCGCTATAGAGAGATGGAAATGAATAGTGTATAGTGAGGTCAAGTTATGCCGCGATGAGTATATAGTAGTTGATTTGGGAATTTGGAATATCACGATGTGAGCCTAGTGGGTAATTCCTTGGGCAATTAACGGTATGAGATGAATTTTTGGTTTTCTAGTGATGTAAAAAGGAAAATGCAATTGTTTGAACATTAAAAAGTTGATTTTATGGATAGATTAGTGACAATTGGGAGTTATAGTATAATGATAGAAGACCCATGGTAAGAAAGAATGAGATGATATCGACATAAAAATAATGGGATTTGAGTTTGGAGTAAGGTGAAGGTAACCGGAGCACTAGAGAGTTAGATAGAAATAACGAAGAGTTGAATTATTAAGGGAGTTTGTCGAGGGTAAAAGAAAAGAACAAGGGGAGTAAAACTAAGAAAATATTCACCGGAGTTATGTGATATAAAGTAAAGAATTGCCGAGAAGTATGATACTAGCATGAGGATTTGAATTAATGGTTATATAGGAGTTTCAGAACAACATGATTAGTCAGGAGTTTCGAGGAATTAAGTAAAGTAAAAGTTGGGTAGAGAATTTGCACGATATGAAATCTTGGTGGTGAGTCGGGTAATAATACAACTAAGAATAGTATTGGGAAGAACGTTGAGGTAATTTTGTTGATGGATTTGATGTTCGTTATTAGGGATGTTGACCAAAGTTAGGAAAGGAATCATGATGTTTAGAGATGAGTGTAAGAGGCTGATGTCCGGACAATGGTAGTATTATCGTTTGTGACTAGTGGTTAAGGGTGAGGGTCTATTAGAAAGGTAGCAATTCTAAAGAGGTTGATTTTGTAGAGACCAGGCTGATGAGTATAGTTGTGAGAGAGCATAAGATGTGGTTATATGAGGCGGTTGTTAGTGGTTGAGTATTAATGGTATGGTTACATTTGGCATGGGGTGATGGATATGCGAATAGGAGAATGTGTTATGAGGGGCATACGAGTTAAACTCAAGCGAGAGGTAACCTTTATCGGGGGGTAACTTACGTGATCAGGATTGACTAGTTGGATGTGGTTATGGGTCTATGATGTGTATAAATGTTTGTGTGAGGTGCTGACCTCACGAGAAGCGGTATGGTGTGATAGTCATAAAGTTGTTATTTGAATGTTTGTGATATATGTTGGGTACGACAATCTAATGGAATAAGGTTCAAAAAGTAATAATTTGATTGATCTGGCATGGATAGTTAAAATCGTATGTGTATTGATGATACATATTTTATTCCGTGAAAAGGTATGGATGATATGCATGAGATTCTTGTATGTTTATTCCGTATAAAATGTTGTGTTATGATCGAGTAAAGCAGTTTTGAGTAAGTTTTCTTGTCCGGAGAGTTATACTGAGTCAGTGTTTGTGGGAATTATATGTGGGTGTAATGTTTATCGATGTGGTTGTTGTGCCTCGGGTGGTGATCCGGGCACTGTACTTCGTGTTGTGATGCGGGCATTTTCGCGCTGCGGTGCGGCTCTTGGTGGCGGTGTTGCGATGCCGTCACCGGTTGTGGTGGAGTATACGAGGTGGTTACGATTTGAGTTTCGAAAGTCTGAGACCGATTATGCACAGATTGTTGTTTTGTTCTTGTTGTTTCTTGTGAGTTTTGGTTAGACATGTAGACTGTTGTTTTGTTTGTTGATGTGTCTTCCCAGTTTCAGTTTGGGAATGAGGGTAGAGTATGATATGAAAGAGAGTTGTATATGTTTTCGTTGTTGTCATGGTATAGTGATATTCTGTTGATGGGAACATAGTTGTGATAGGTTGTTCTGATAATTTTGATCTTGTTCTAGATGAGGCTTTGGTAGACATGGTAATAGCAAGTGATTCGTAGAACATGTGTGGTAATGATCTGATATATGCAGGTGGTTCATAATCCTTTGTTGAGACTGTGAGAGTAGGGTGTTGGGTAATTAGTGTCGTGTTAGGTTATGTATGAGTCTTGCGGTAATGAAAGAAAGGAACTTGAGGATCTAGTGTGAGTGTACGTAACAAGTGTGGATCGTGAGTTATGCTTTTGGCGATAAGAGTTTTATATAGTTTATATAGAGAGGTATGTCGTGTTGCGGTAATGTGGAAGAGTTAGAGTGTTTGTTATGATCAGGATTTTGTGGTATTGGCTAGATGGAGTGCAGAATGAGTTGAGGTATGAGAACTGTTTAAGTAAGAGAGCCTTGGAAATAGGAATGGTTATAGGTGTGAGGGTATAGGAGGTTATCTTTGATATGTGGTGGTGATGAAGATAATGAGAGGATATAGCTGAGAATCTAGTATTAGTGAGTTACGAGGACGTAACATATGTTTTAAGAGGAGTAGAATACGGCAAAGAGCGTTTGAGGGTTGTGCATGTCGTAGTATATTTGGAAGTAGAGTGTTGGTGTAGCATAAAGGATGGATCTTTGTTGTGATTGATTTTGTTAAAAGGGCATGGCCGTGCTTGTAGTAGTGTGAAGCTTAGGAGTGTGAGAATATTTCGATGGTGTTCACAGTTGGATGATGATGTTTATGAGTTCTATAGTGCTGACAGTTGGATGATGATGTTATGAGTGTAAGTAAACGTCGAGGACGAAGTTCCTTTTAAGGGTGGTAGAATGTAACATTCCGTTTGATGTTATGAGTATCTTGATATTGGATTTTCTAGTGGATGATATGTTAGTAGAGCTAGCAGCGTTGGTGTTGGTAGTGTATGGAGTTAGTGTCGAGAGAGTTATAATGTAGTTGACACGATATCGTGAGCAATGTGTGGAGGTAGGAATAGTTGGTGGAGTTGGTGTTAAGAGTTCATGGTTTCATGTTTTATAGGTTGGGGTTTTGTTTTGAGTTCTTAGTAGCATTGTTGTGTCTTGACCGAGTTAGTATGTTCGTTTTTATGTATGGGTTGAACTTCGGGGACGAAGTTCTTTTTAAGGGGGGAAGATTGTAACACTACGGATTTTGTTAAGTTGTATACTCGACCGAGTAGAGCCTACTCGGCCGAGTAATGTTAATTGTGGAGTCTGTTTTGGTTCTGTAGTAATACTCGCCGAGTATGGAGAATACTCGACCGAGTAGATGATACTCGGCCGAGTATAGCTTTACTCGACCGAGTATCCGGTCTGGCGAATGTTATTTTATCGGTTTGATTAGGGAATGTTAGGGTTATTTTATATTCGACGTCAGTTTCTAAAACATCACTTCCAACCCTAATCATTCTACGATCTCTCCCTAATCACTCCCTAATCATCCTCATATCTCGTTGTGTGTGCAAATCGTCGTGATCCTTGCGTGTAGTCTCTTATTCTATTGTTGGTAAGTTTCATTCCCTTGTCATTTGTATTCTTTTGGGGTTCTTTGTATATATGGAATTGGGGAAAATGGGATTGTGCAATGTGTAATTGTATTATGTGATTATTGTTGTAGGTGACGATGTGATATTTGTTATGCATTTGTATGGTTGATTGCAGCATAGCGGATTGCGAAAAGGTAGGGTTCTCCCCTACTCGATCTTAATAATTGATTGAGATTACTATTGTATTGTAATTGTTGTTATCTGCTGATCATCGGAGTATGGGTGTTGTGGTGACGGTGGTGAGGTGATTGTGTTGTGACGGTTGTGGTGTTGTGGCAAATTTGTGATGCTTTGTGGTTTGTGTGATTGTGGTGGAGTCACTTGCGGGAGTGACTTCACACCCTAGTTCGCCCTCCGTGGAACCCGCCATGTGAGGGGATGTGCACATTAAGGGACGGGGGGATGGTTAGTCGCTCGTTGATGAGCCGGACTAGGTGGGGTGGGGCTGCGGTCACCCATCGGCGCGAGGATTACCTGTTGCGATGGGTAATGGCGGGGCTACACACTTCGGTGCGTAGTCGGTTCTTGTGCGTGAGATTGATGATCAGCTGGTGGTAATGTTTGTTGTCTTATATTGATTGAGTAATCTTGACCCCGTGTTGTTGTTTTGTAAAACTGCGGTGATCCATTCGGGGATGGTGAGCGGTGTGACAGTGACACATTCATTGAGCTTGGGGCGATCATGGGAGAGTCACCACGCTGGATTAGATGACACCATCACGAGCTTTAGTTATTGTTTTGGTAGTTGTTGCCATTTGGATAATTCGTTTACTAGATTTTGGAGACTATGTAACTTTTATAATTACCGTACATTAATAAATGTGTTTGGACTGTTGCTTTTGATATATATACTAACCTCGAGCAACCGAGATGGTAACAACCTTTCATGCTGGGGTAGTCCTGGTAAGGTACCTTGGTATGAGGGGGTGTTACACAAAGTCTTAAGAAGAAAAGGCATCTACTAGGGCCTATATACACTTGTCAAGCTTCCCAAGTAGATGGTTTCACAACATTTTTCTAAAATGCAACTACATGCCATGATGCAACTAACATTTATACAACCTAATGCATATGATTCTACCAAGTAGTATGCCATATAATCTAAATGCAAGCCTAAATTCACATTGTTTATACCGCATCAATCAAAATAAAGCCACATAGTCATTAACATAAAGTGGAAAAAGGAGATTGGAAAGATCATACCATGCGGTCTTCAATATCCTCATGTCTCGGATGTGGCGTAGTCAATCAATGTGAACAAGGATGAACAAACACAAGATATACAAAGCAATATATACAAGACTACACTACAAAGGAAATGAACATGTTTTTGATTTTTTCAATTATTCATTTTTTTTGTATTTTTCGAAATTTTTATTTTTTTTGGATTTTTGAATAAAAGTCAAGTTAGAATTTCTCATCCCCACACTAGTATGGGCATTGTCCTCAATGGCCAATACGATAGGAAATTATGCAAGCATGATGCATGATTTCTAAACTATATGCAAACTATGCTAGGCTACACTACATGATGCATGAGTTTTTGTTATGGCGGAGAGCGTAATTTATATTACCTCCCGATGCGTATCCATGTACTTCCCCAAACCAAAATAGACATTATTTCTAATGTCTTGAATTTCGGGGTAGTTCATGCACACGGAATGCAATGCATGAAACTACAAATTCTCATTTTGGATTTTACAAGTGGGAACAATAAAAAGAACACCTTAATGAAGCCAAGGTGTTAGTCCTCCATGTTGCTAGGACTCCTCAATCAAATGATCAAAATACAATAAAGAAAACAAAAGAAGTAGACAAACCATAAGAGGGCGAAATAGTGTAGGAGCCTCCAAGGTTTGCTAATCCTCCATCATATCATCATTATCATCATTTTCCTCCATAGAAGTGGAATCATCTCCACTCCCACTTTCACTTCCTTGCTCTTCCTCACTTTCTTCTCCTTCCTCATCTTGAGCTTCTTCTTCTTCAACAATCTCTTGAACCTCTTGTTCTTCACCTTCTTCATCAACACCCTCATCAACATTCTCCTCTCCACCCGGTCTTCCACCACTAGAGGTGCTAGGAAAGAAAACTTCCCTATCCGCCCAACTAGGCAAAGGACATGATGGATCAAGAAGTCCTTGCCTAGCTAGATGTAGGAGGGGCGGATATTGGGCCTTGTAAGCATCCACTCTATCATTGTAAGCTTGCTTGTGCATTTCCCTCATGAGTAAAGTCAAGTAATCATTTCCTACCTCGACATCCTTAGGTTTGAACTCGTGATACTCAAATGGGTAGGGTGGTGTGACAATGGAGGAGGAGGGCTCATCAATCTCGCCTCTTTGTTGTTGAATAATGTACTCGGTTTCCTCGGAGAGTGGAAGAAGGTAGTTGGGTCGGTGAACACTCAATCGGCAAATCTTTGAAGGAAAAGTGAAGGACCTAGCTTCTTTGGTTAACCACCCATATTTGGTGTCAAGAGGAGCATGCTTGACCCATGTAAACTTGTGAATCATGGTGTCCATATCAATGAGATGACCCCCTTTGACCGCCACATAAGTCTTGTCTTTGTTGAAATTTGGGTAAAAGTGCTTGGCCAAATAGGTAACTAGTCCTCCATTCAAGATAAAAGCGGTGCCCTCTTTACCACAATCGACATTAAGCCATCTTTCAACAAAAATTCTTAGAGCATTGTATGGCTTAGTATATTCCCTTCCTATGTTCAAGGCCGACTCAAGAAGAACAAAATCGAGCTTGGTAAGATGATTAGTGCCATTTCTCGCTACCAAAGTATTCCCAATGACCTTATGCCACACTCTAATGCCCGTATGGTGGATTAATAGAGCACGACAATCATGAAAGCGCACAAATTTCTTTCCGGAAATTGCTTCCCAAAGAGGAGCGGGGTCATATTTTTCGGGCATCTTGTGATAGTATTGTTGGAAATCATATTTTAAATATCACATATTTTAGTTTAAAGTTTTAGTCATACAAACTTAAGGATCTTATGCATGCAAAACATATAAATAAGTGCTGAGGAAAACCGTTTTCTTACATTGAATATTTCGGATTAAAGGGCACAAGTAAGGTCTCCTACCTTCACTTGTTCTTGAACTATGATGAGTAATAGGATGATCCTCCAAAGACTTCAAGTATAGAAGCCACTCCTCTTGATTGCACCCAAGATTATCCCATATCTCTACTAAATAATATGTGCTAGATATTTGTTTAGTAGTTTACCTTAAAATTGATTACTAATACTCATATATTACACTAATAATATTAGTAATTTGATTGAACAATTTTGATTGAATCTTCTCATATTTTAGATGAAGATTAAAGAGAAGAGAGAATAATGCATAAACTTTTGCATGTATATTGAATGGACAAGTATATTTGATGAGTAGTGAACAAAAGTCCTCTAATAGTGGAGGAGGTGTCACGGTTCAAGGAGGGATAAGGACCAACAACTTGTCCTTCACTTTTCCTTTTGTTCTTATCAAAACCTTAGGCATGTAAGGCTAGGTGTAGACTAGGCATCATTAGCTTATTTTATCTCATAAAATAATTCACCCACTAACACCCATAACTCTCATTATTTTGGTCCATGTACCATAAAATGGACTACCATTTTATTTTGTCAATTTGTCATTTGTCACACAATATGTCACTTGTAGTATGCTACATGTTATTAATTAATTTTGATGCACATTTATCACATCAATATCATTTTATAAATTAATTAAATTACATTCAACAAATTGACTAGTGATACTTGATCACATAAATAAAATGGGTCATTTAATTATAATTCACAACATCTTGTAATTATAATTGACCATTCATTATCATCTCTATTGTTTCACAAACAATAAACAATTTTAGTAATAAAATATTTCAATTACTAAAATAAATCTTATTTAATCCCATTATAATAAGATATCAATATTCTCTCTCTCAAATTGAATTGTTCAATTTTAAGGAATTGATTAACTTGTATCGTCATACAATTAATCAACTTTACAGATTAGGGCGTCATCCTTTAGGTGTGACCTTAAGGGATCACCACCACCACCGTCCCACGACGATGAACGTCAAACTCTAGCAAGCCAATCGTTACCGATTAATGTTGATCAGTTGACTATATAATGAATCATCCCTTACGTATTCTTAAAAATGAGATTTAAACATGTGATCATCATGATCGACAATTGTGATCGCATTATTGTCGGGGACACTCCAACAATCTCCCACTTGTCCTCGACAAGTGTGCGTCACCAATTCTCTTGTCCTATTACTATCTCCCACTCAATGCAAGGTGTCTTTCAGGTCGTACTTGCAAGTGATCATATCGAGAGTGGTTTCCTCGATCTGGAGAATAACTGATTTGACCGGAATTATCTACCATAGATACCTTCCGAGCGTGGCCACACATTTCCAGTTCATTACTCCTCGAGTGGCCCTGAGATATTGTTTTAACCCTGGCAAGAGGGTGGACAATTCCTATCGCACTTATTCCCTTCGACTAGCCACAGCCATCATAACCCAAAATATGCCCATTTGACCCCATTTACGAAGGTCGTAGTAACACAAATCAAAGTTAATCTGAAACTGTGCCATCTTAGGTGAATAGTCTTTAGTCAAAAGAATCGACTCATTAGAATACTATAGCAGCTCTCGCCACGACCAGGCTATATAAATTTGCCAGAACTCTATAAGCGGTCACCGTCCGACAAAGTGTTCCTAACAGTCTGCCTATGTGATCGACTAGTCATCTCACATGACTGTATGGCACTGAACTTGCCATCAATCGCATCATACTCTAGTCACTTCGAGATGTCACCTCATACAAGTGACTATGGGCGAATACTATGTTAATCCGCGTTCACTTTAATGGGGTTCAATATTATCTCTACAACCCGTTTGGATGTAACAAAGTATAAAAGGAGTTTTTAGATTTTAAAAACTCGAACGAGAAATGTGATTATCTCATATGAATAGTCAATACCTGATTACTACTTCGTATTTTTATAACCAATTTTCATCTTATATGTAGTTGTTCATCTCAATGCAATTGAAATGACATATGACATGACTCATCATGTTAAGCCTATGAGAAGGCTTTGGTTAGTAGGTTTTATCAACTTCTTGTACCTTACTCAACCTTACTACATACTCGTTTTCCTTTGTAATGTATACATTTGCATTACAAAACTTTCTGAGTACGTGTCTAGATCCAATCTAGACATAAGCTCTCTAGCCTTAGAATAGCTCCCACTATTTTCATAGTGTGCGGGATCCATCCTCTTGCACATCTCATGATTGCAAGTGTACTCAATTTCCGTTGTGAGCATCCTCAATTTTCTTTATTGCTTAGAACGATTCTAACAAATCCATTTCTTAAACAACATAGCCACAATGGTTCTCTAACTATCTTTAGGTGTTTTGAATACGGTTTTTGTCCGAAACCTTATGCAATCTCAACATTCATTAGTGTAAGCCCTTACACAAATTTGTGAATTGCAAAAACACTTAACTTTACATCTTTAATGCTTCTTCAAGCACTTAAGAATAATCAATATGGCTATTTAGTAACTATTACTTAAATTCGATTTTGAAACAATTCATCATACTTAAAGTATATGAAGTGTTATACATCATTACTTATTTAATTGATCCGGCAGCGGAAGCAAATGGAATCAATCAAATATGTTCAACTCGATTGAACTAATCATGAATCTTATCTACATAAGACTTCTTATTTGACGCTAATATCATGTAGATTTATCTCCATAAATCCGGATATTAAAGATGTATTATAATACTCCAAAAGTCTTAAATCATTCCCAATGATCAATATGTCATCCACATATAAGACTAATTAAAATAATCGTAACTCCCACTAAACTCCATGTATAAACACAACTTCTCGACTTATCGAGAAAAGTTTTATAACATGATCAAAACATTGATTCCAACTCATTGATGTCCTACTTAAGACCCTCTCTTAAGTTTCACATTATCTTAGGATGGCAAGAATCTATAAAACTCAAGACATGTATTGAATACATTCCTTCTAATTGAAGAAGTGGTTTTTAGATTCACTCGCTATATATATCTCATAATGAAACACAATCCCTAAGAAGATCCAAATAGACTTAAATATTTCAACTAGTGCAAAACCCTTTTCTACCAATCAAGCTTTGATATCTAACAATTCACTTGGAATTTATTTCGGATTTTCATGGCTCTAAGCCTTGTATTGAGTTGTGACTTAAACACTCTCATGTAAGTCATATGTTCATTATTTTCCAGAAGTAATCAACTTGAATCAAATAATTTCTTTGTAAGTTGCAAGCTCTTTACTTTCTAAAAGTATCACTAATTCATCATCTTCAAGAAGTGATGACTTTTTGAAGAAACAACGTCTTACACAAAACGTCTCATGTAGCCAAGAAAAACCAGTTTCTTGCGACATAACATTCTTTGTGGCTCTTGAATAATTTCTCCCACTCTGTCTTCTAGAAATAAACTTGTATTCTAGAAAGACAGCTTCACGAGCCACAAACCCGTTGTACATGTGATTATAGTTGTTGGAATATGTGTCCTCCGACAATAATGCGATCACAACTGTTGATCATGATGATCACATGTTTAAGTCTCATTATAAAGAATACAATTGGGAAGTAATATTTTACTGGTCCACACATATCGGTAATGATTGGCTGACTAGAGTTTGACATTACTGTCGTGAGACGGTGGTGACCAGTTGATCCCCTTAGGTCATACCTAAAGGGTAACACTCTTAATTGATCATTTAATTTATCGTATAACGTTACGAGTCAATTAAATTAATTAAAATTGACGGACGATTTTGGAAGTAATATTTACGTGTCTCATTGAAATTTGATTAAATGAGATACGGTCTGAGTAATCGAATTGTTTCATTACTCAGATGAAATTATTGTTTAAGGAAACAATTGAAATTGAATGAATTATTATAAATACAAATTATTGTGATTTATAATTGGTAAAATATTTTGGTACAAGTAATTATGAATTACAATATGTTAAAAATACATAACAATTTTATGTGACATGTGCATTGTGACATATTGACAAAAATAAAATGGATTCCATTTTACATGTGTGTCGAAATGAAGAGGAGTTTTAGGATTATATTTTGTTGATTATGTTAGTGGTAAACATGATCATTACCTACTAAACTAGCCATGCAAAACCTAGTTGTCATTGTGAAGACAAACTCAAGCATGCATTGGCTCCCCTCTCTTCCCTTACCCGGTTTTTCACAAGAGCAAAACCAAGGGTTTTGCCTTATAATTTATGATATACACAAGATAACATTTTAGTGTATGCATTCATTCATCATCCATCAAAAATATTTTAGAGAGATAAAAATATTTTTCTTCCTTCTTCTCCTTCTCTTAACCGGTTTTAGGAGACCAAAAGCAAATATTTTTGGGTCAATTTTTATGCTAAATTAATATTGTTCTAGTATTCATAATATTAATTTAATTAAGGGTTTGCCTTGGGTATTTTACTTTGGGAGAGATCCTATGTGACACCCTTAAATAACCCGATAATTAAACACGTAAAATCTACAGAAAAACTGGTAGGATATGTTTGTAATTGGTTTAACTAGATAAAACCTGTAATTTCAAAAATTTTCCTAAACCATTCACAAACATTTCCAGAAGGAGAGTGCCATAACCTGCAATTTCTAACAAACTAATTTACATACATAACTAAAGACGCGGGAATATAGTAATACAAACCAAAATTGAAGAGGGAGACATATGTCCCTTCAAAATATATACAAAACTAAAAGTCTAAAGGTTTACTACAAAAATAACCAAACTAGGTCCAAGGTTCCTTTTTGCTCACTAGCTCGTCTCTGTCCCCATCTAAATCTTCAACCTGCCAATCGCATTTTATACAAACACGAAAGCCACAATTCAGTGGGGAGTAACTTCGAGTCCTCCCAGCCACGAAACGTCATATTTAATGTAACATGTAGTATAACATGTAAACAATTTGATAAACCAATTACTTATCAAGTATTCTAACATGTGAACTCTAAACTGACCAATTTAAATTATCATGTGAAACATATAACAAATAGTAATCCAAACTTTATCAATTGTAACCGGCTTACATCTCACCTATTACAATTCATAAAATTACCATACAAGAAAGGGCAATATATCAAAGACAGGCATAAGTTCTTAGTACGGTCAATAGTCACTCTGTAACTCGAGTCTATACCACGAGGTAGGGAAGGTAATCGAACCGGTATCTTGGCTCAGCGGTTAATATTAATAAAACATGGCCAAGACACAACACAACCCTAGCCTAAAATCTGCGCAGACCTAGACATGCGGATACACACCACCGCACCCAAGACTCACAATTTTTCTAAAACAAAGTGAGTACCCTAAGGAGTCCACCAAAGGGTTGGCTAGTATTTAAGCTGACCACTTACTATCAAAATAAGTAACGAGGCCATGCCCCAACTTGGATATAAATCCACTAGTCAGGAACACAAAGGCTATTAAGCAGTGAACATATACTCGTCAGAGACTATAAAGACCTATTTATGACAAACACAACAACCTGCAAGAAAGTATTTAATACCAATACCATTTCTAGCAATATTAACAATATTAAAGGCTTCAGGGAATCTAGGGCCGTTTCTACAATATAAGAAGCTACTTAAACCAACTAACTACATATGTGAAATAAAAATATAATAAATGGCCTAAAACAAGAAAAAGGCCAATTATCTAATTCATTCAAAATTTCATCCAACCGAATTTTTACCCGCAACCCCACCTGCGGAGTGCGGTTAAATTGCGGTGACCAATCACACAATTGATCGACATCGAATCGACAAAGGGACCAAGGCTCGGTTTTCGGCATAATCATCCAACATTACAATTATCGCTATATAATTCATTCTGAGCCTAATCTTTACAATTTCATTTTCTAACCTATACTAACATGTGCAACTACCAATATAAACATAATTTTTACCTTTAACATAATTTTTACTACTAATATGATTTAACTCAAAAGTGTACCCATATGTAACTCATACTAACTATGACATTAATAAACCCGAAACTACAAGTGATGCATGAAAATCCGCGAAACAAGCAACGGACTGACCCGGGCCAGCCGTGGGCCTGCCGGGCCTACTGCCGCCACTCCCACACCTTCATTTCTCCATTTTTTTGTTCAGTATAACACCGTCTGAAACATAATTAATCGTTCCCATACTAATATGTTAACTTAAACTAACCAAAAGACATGATTTAGCCATGCATGCAACCATATTATCATGTTGAATTAACTACTTAAATAAAAATCACAACAACATACAAAAACAACAAAGAATGTGACGATTATTCGTCGAGTAACTCGAAATATGTTACCTTAAGCTAGAAAATGAGCAATTAGCACCTTAAAAACCAAACCCTAACAAGCAACTAGCCACTATCTTCGACAATATAGGAGTCCCCAAACTCGTCCTCCAATTCTTCACCTAAATAAACGATAAAAACACAATAATAAGTACAAAATACCGAAATTATGCCAAAATCGTCTTAAAACAACTTCAAGAAAACTGAAATTAAAACATACGAGGTTGTAGATCTCGAAGAGAGGATTCCGGAAATATAAATTATGTGAAAATCCGATAAGAAATGAGGAAGTTATGTTGAAATTTGGCTTGAATTTGTATAAAAATGGTGTTTTTGTCTTTTGGAATAGTTTAGAAGGTTGAAGAAGAAGATGAACAAAAGGAAAAATCAGAAAAAAAAAAAAAAAAGGGGAAGGGGGAGGTGTCCGCGGGAAAGGAAAGGAAGAAAGGAAGGAGTGGGTTTGAGTCGGGATTTTACGAGTCGGTTTTGACTCGTTTCGATAATAATTAAAACCGTTTGTCAAACGCAAATTCCGACAAGACCAAAGTTCTTAAACACGAGATTACAAGAAAATTGAATACTCATACGACCCATTTCCAAAATCGTTTGCCCAATTTTCAATAGAATTGTCATTTTTCCTCGAAATGCCCTTATTTCGAAATAAAAAGTTTTTACACGGTTTAAACTATTTTTAAACATCTCGAAACTATCAAAATAAATACTTTACCTCAAAATATAATAAAATTATATTTATTTGAATTATTTTTACTTTAAATACATTAATATCAAATTTTATTTGATTACTAAATTATTTTCGAAATATATTAACGGTCCAAAATTACGGGGCGTTACAATCACCCCTCCTTTTAAAAAGTTTCGTCCTCGAAACTCAGAAGGAGAAATCATAGTATACAACATCTTAATAATATAGTTATAAGAAAATACAGGTATCTTTTCAATGAAACGGTGATACTCTCGTTGATCAGACAAGAACATCCACATTCATATCAAGATATAAAAATATTTCTACACTAATAAATGAGAAAACCCATTATTGGGACGTCACCAACAACGAGATTTAACATTCACTAATGTTAAAACCATTGAAAATCATAAAAGCATTTTCAAAATTTTAGTTAAAGTTCTATAATAAGAATAATATCTTTACTAATTATGATTAAATACGGCTTAGTACCGCGGAAAAGGAGTAAGAAAAAGGAATCATTACACAAAACGAGAAATAGCTTAGGTATCCAATTGAACACTAGGGTTGAAAGAAAGTGAGAAATCATTTTCAAATGTTATAGAAAGAGGTCAATTTGTAGATTTCACTCCAAATTAAGAAAAAAAATGAACCAAAAGTTTACTCAAACTATATAGAACCTATGCAAGATGGAAAACAACTCGGGAACGAGAAGTGCAAGTTGCGATAGGAAACTCACACCCAACAGACAAGAAGGAATTGAACTCTTAAAGGTGGAATTTTTGGATGAAGTCAATAAAGATGTCAACGAACAAGACACTTTACTCAAAAGGTCAAATGGGTTCCATAAAGGCGAACACAACGGAACAAGCCAGAATAGCAAGAATGACAATTGTTAGAGATCGGAATTATGAAGATCGGTTTACTTAAGATTCACAATCCTACTTCCCAACAATATTCCAATTCCAATAGAAAAATTCCTCAAAGGATTAAATATAAGGTCCAAATTTACAATAACATTCCAAAACAACTTTCACAAGCCTAAGGTCAAGGCTTCCAACAAAGTTATATTCGTATCCAACTAGTGTCAACTATGGATTCCTCAAATATTCTACAAGGTTTTCATTTCAAAACAAGGTAGTAACATACCAATCCCAAAATCCGAAAAATCAATAGGATCTCACGTTCCTCTATCCTTTTATTTATTAAGGATTGCCAAAAGCGGAACTACACTCAGCTACACTCAGCTACAACACCGTCCCATCATCTCAAGTACTCGATGCGACCTCAAGGTCTATAAAACTATAGGATTAACAAAATATTCTCAATACTAAGTCTCTCTTAACTCAAGAACTCTCAAGAGCCAACTAATATCAAATCACATCACTAATCCATTCTGGTCATCAACATCCCCAAGGAGTATTCTTTTAAATTTGATATCCTAAACTTACTTACCATCAAATTCTCAAGGAACAAGGTCATAATTGTAACAACACTTTATCACCTCAGAGTTCCTAAAACCATAAATTGAAATTATGTTCCTTAGCCTAACAATTGGTGTCAACCATACCATTACCCTTTCTAGTTACCAAAACAAGTGCTAAAACCTCCCAATAAAGTAGCTTACTCTCACTCTCATACCATACCTCAAGTAGTAATCAATATCACTCACTAAAATCAACTAATAATCCCACATTTAACATTTCTCACACGGTAACATATACATTATCAAACCCTCATCTCCAAAGTGATTATGGAAGCCAAACACAAACTCGACTACTTAGTCAATCCTATATCCTCAAGTCACATCTCACTAACTCTGTAAACATGGTCAACAAGGTACCAACTATACTAAGGAGATAAGGAGTGATAATGGAATAGAGAAACGGTAAAACATTTCCGAAGGGTGCATGAATCTGATAAGTTAGGAAACTAAGGAGTCGGTCCGTAAAGATAACGGTTGACATAAATAAGAGGTATACAAGTTAAGAAGATATCTCGGGCAAGAAGAAGATACGTAAAATTTGGCATAAAAACAAGGTTCAACGAACGTTAAAGAGAAGGAAAGGAGAATAGAAGCGGCACAATGAAAAGGTTACCGCTTACCAAACACTCATCAAAGCTTATGATCGATATGATAAGGTTACATCACTAAGGTGCTCAACAAAGCCTCAAAAGTCTCCCAAATTATAAGACTAACAAGGACTCCACAATGGTAGGTACTCCTCAACTCAATTGGTTCTAAGAGCCAAAATCAATTCACCACACAAATTCATTTGTTACCACCCATGTCACAAAGTATCTCCTTTACAATTCTCGTCATTGAACTCCACTTACTATGTCATCCCCAAGTACCATAGCTTGTCTACTCCTTCATCTCACCACTTAATACTTCTAGTCTCCGATACCATAAATTGGAATCACATCCTTGAACTCACGAACTACATCGAACAACATTCCACCAAAATTCCCAAATCCAGATATGATTAATAAGGTCAACCACGTGTTCTCAAATTTCGAAAGGTCAACAAGGGCTACTCTATACTAGATTTGGTCAACTTAAAAGGTTTATCAAACTAACTAATTCCAAAGTACAATACCAATCCATTAAGCAACATCAATGTCCTATTGTATTCCTTTCAAGGCCTACAAGGATCAAAGCTAACTATCATTCCTTTAATTCTCCACAAGAAATATCGAGACTCTCAAATGAAGTAGCTCAGGTTCATTCCATCTTATGTGCTAAGGTAGTACCCATGCTCAAACATCTATAACAAACAAGCTCTCAATAGACATAAATCCCAAGGTGTTTCTCAACTCACTAGGCTTTCATATTAAGTACAACTAACAAGACTAACCAAAGGATCCCAAGTTATATTCTCCTATACAACTCAAACCTTAAACAATCAATTTCTCAACTCGTTCACGCCCTTCAATGATACATTCTCTCAAAACTGGGTTCTCTTGAACAAGGGAACTATCCTGCGGAATAAAAAGAAGGTGTCCACAAGGACTCTTATTATAAGAAGAAAACGAACCAAGGATGAATCGGGAGAAAGAATGGAAGAGTAGTTACCAAGGCGAGAGAAGAGGAATTAAAAAGACGAATAAACAACGAGATTGGATGATTAAGGTAAGATACACTGAATACGAAAAGAAGTATCAAGAAAATGGAAGCATTCTTCATTTGGCATAACCAATCTTCAACATTCGGGAACGGCCACTCAGTCTTGGTCACCAACGAGTAAGATCACGGTCATAGCTTCAACGGCACAAAAATTAATAACTAATTGCATTATCAACGTTTCTTGGAGAGCCATCTTGCAAAATAGAACATTGGTTAGAACCTAACAAATAGCAATCACAAACAGACTACCACATAAATATCCTAACTCTACCCATCCTACCCATCTCTCAAGTTTATTATTTAAAGGTCAAGTGATTTTAGGTGGGGTGCACAAACGTGCGTCGGGAGCAAATATGCTCTGATACCAACTGTGACTCCCTTAAATAAAAATCACAACAACATACAAAAACAACAAAGAATGTGACGATTATTCGTCGAGTAACTCGAAATATGTTACCTTAAGCTAGAAAATGAGCAATTAGCACCTTAAAAACCAAACCCTAACAAGCAACTAGCCACTATCTTCGACAATATACGAGTCCCCAAACTCGTCCTCCAATT